>NW_027675478.1:220000-372500 GCF_965601325.2 Salmo salar
ACACACACCGACAACACACACACACACCGACAACACCCACACACACACCGACAACACACACACACACACCGACAACACACACACACACACACACAAACACACCGACAACACACACACACACACACCGACAAAACACACACACACCGACAACACACACACACACACACCGACAACACACACACACACACACACCGACAACACACACATACACACACTGACAACACACACACACACACACACACACCGACAACACACACACACACACACACTGACAACACACACACACAGACAACACACACACCGACAACACACACACACACACCGACAACACAGACACACACACACACCGACAACACACACACACAGACAACACACACACACACACAAACCGACAGCACAACACACACACACACACCGACAACACACACACACACAACACACACACACACACACCGACAACACACACACACACACACCGACAACACACACACACACACCGACAACACACACACACAGACAACACACACACCGACAACACACACACACACACCGACAACACAGACACACACACACCGACAACACACACACACAGACAACACACACACACACACAAACCGACAGCACAACACACACACACACACCGACAACACACACACACACACACACCGACAACACACACACACACACACCGACAACACACACACACACACCGACAACACACACACACAGACAACACACACACACACACCGACAACACACACACACACCGACAACACACACACACACAACACACACACACACACACACACCGACAACACACACACACACACACACACCGACAACACACACACAAACACACCGACAACACACACAAACACACACCGACAACACACACACACACCGACAACACACACACACACACACCGACAACACACACACACACACACACACACACCGACAACACACACACAAACACACACACCGACAACACACACACACACACACACTGACAACACACACACACACACACACACCGACAACACACACACACACCGACAACACACACACACACACACCGACAACACACACACACCGACAACACACACACACACACACACACACACCGACAACACACACACACACACACCGACAACACACACACACACAACACACACACACCGACAACACACACACACACCGACAACACACACACACACACACCGACAACACACACACACACACACACCGACAACACACACACACACCGACAACACACACACACACACACCGACAACACACACACACCGACAACACACACACACACACACACACACACCGACAACACACACACACACACACCGACAACACACACACACACACCGACAACACATAAACACACACACACCGACAACACACACACACACACACACACTGACAACACACACACACACACACCGACAACACACACACACACCGACAACACCCACACACACACCGACAACACACACACACACACCGACAACACACACACACACACACACAAACACACCGACAACACACACACACACACACCGACAAAACACACACACACCGACAACACACACACACACACACCGACAACACACACACACACACACACACCGACAACACACACATACACACACTGACAACACACACACACACACACACACCGACAACACACACACACACACACACACTGACAACACACACACACAGACAACACACACACCGACAACACACACACACCGACAACACCCACACACACACCGACAACACACACACACACACCGACAACACACACACACACACACACAAACACACCGACAACACACACACACACACACCGACAAAACACACACACACCGACAACACACACACACACACACCGACAACACACACACACACACACACACCGACAACACACACATACACACACTGACAACACACACACACACACACACACACACACACACCGACAACACACACACACACACACACTGACAACACACACACACAGACAACACACACACCGACAACACACACACACACACCGACAACACAGACACACACACACACCGACAACACACACACACAGACAACACACACACACACACAAACCGACAGCACAACACACACACACACACCGACAACACACACACACACAACACACACACACACACACACACCGACAACACACACACACACACACCGACAACACACACACACACACCGACAACACACACACACAGACAACACACACACACACACCGACAACACACACACACACCGACAACACACACACACACAACACACACACACACACACACACCGACAACACACACACACACACACACACCGACAACACACACACAAACACACCGACAACACACACAAACACACACCGACAACACACACACACACCGACAACACACACACACACAAACACACACACACCGACAACACACACACAAACACACACACCGACAACACACACACACACACACACTGACAACACACACACACACACACACCGACAACACACACACACACCGACAACACACACACACACACACCGACAACACACACACACCGACAACACACACACACACACACACACACACACACACCGACAACACACACACACACACACCGACAACACACACACACACAACACACACACACCGACAACACACACACACACCGACAACACACACACACACACACACACCGACAACACACACACACACACACACCGACAACACACACACACACCGACAACACACACACACACACACCGACAACACACACACACCGACAACACACACACACACACACACACACACCGACAACACACACACACACACACACCGACAACACACACACACACAACACACACACACCGACAACACACACACACACCGACAACACACACACACACACACCGACAACACACACACACCGACAACACACACACACACACACACACACACACACACCGACAACACACACACACACACACCGACAACACACACACACACAACACACACACACACACCGACAACACACACACACACACACTGACAACACACACACACAAACACACCTACAACACACACACACACACACCGACAACACACACACACACACCGACAACACACACACACACACCGACAACACACACACACACACCGACAACACACACACACACCGACAACACACACACACACACACCAGCAACACACACACACACACACCGACAACACACACACACACACACCGACAACACACACACACACACACACCGACAACACACACACACACACACTGACAACACACACACACACACACTGACAACACACACACACACACACACACACCGACAAGACACACACACACCGACAACACACACACACACACACCAGCAACACACACACACACACACCGACAACACACACACACACACACCGACAACACACACACACACACACCGACAACACACACACACACACACCGACAACACACACACACACACCGACAACACACACACACACACACACTGACAACACACACACACACACACACACCGACAACACACACACACACACACCGACAAAACACACACACACACACACACCGACAACACACACACCGACAACACACACACACACACACCGACAACACACACACACACACACCGACAACACACACACACACAACACACACACACACACCGACAACACACACCCACACACCGACAACACACACACACACACCGACAATACACACACACACACACACCGACAACACACACACACACACACACACACACACACACCGACAACACACAAACACCGACAACACACACACACACCGACAACACACACACACACACACACCGACAACACACACACACACACCGACAACACATAAACACACACACACCGACAACACACACACACACACTGACAACACACACCGACAACACACACACACACACCGACAACACACACACACACACCGACAACACACACACACACACCGACAACACACACACACACACACACCGACAACACACACACACACACACCGACAACACACACACACACCGACAACACACACACACACACCGACAACACACACACACACACACACACCGACAACACACACATACACACACTGACAACACACACACACACACACACCGACAACACACACACACACACACACTGACAACACACACACACAGACAACACACACACCGACAACACACACACACACACACCGACAACACAGACACACACACACACCGACAACACACACACACACACACACCAATAACACACAGACACACACTGACAACACACACACACACATCGACAACACACACCCACACCGACAACACACACACACACACACACCGACAACACACACACACAGACAACACACACACACACACAAACCGACAGCACACACACACACACACACCGACAACACACACACACACAACACACACACACACACCGACAACACACACACACACACACCGACAACACACACACACACACCAACTACACACACACACACAACACACACACACACACCGACAACACACACACACACACACCGACAACACACACACACAAACACACCTACAACACACACACACAGACAACACACACACACACACACACACACCGACAGCACACACACACACACACACACACCGACAACACACACACACACACAACACACACACACACACACCGACAACACACACACACACCGACAACACACACACACACCGACAACACACACACACACACACCGACAACACACACACACACACCGACCACACACACACACACACACACCGACAACACACCGACAACACACACACACACACACCGACAACACACACACACACACACACTGACAACACACACACACACCGACAACACACACACACACACACACACCGACAACACACACACACCGACAACACACACACACACACACACACACACCGACAACACACACACACACACACCGACAACACACACACACACACACCGACAACACACACACACACACACACACACACCGACAACACACACACACACACACCGACAACACACACACACCGACAACACACACACACACACACACACACACCGACAACACACACACACACACACCGACAACACACACACACACACCGACAACACACACACACACACACACACACACACCGACAACACACACACACACACACCGACAACACACACACACACCACACACACACACACACCGACAACACACACACACACACACTGACAACACACACACACAAACACACCTACAACACACACACACACACACCGACAACACACACACACACACCGACAACACACACACACACACCGACAACACACACACACACACCGACAACACACACACACACCGACAACACACACACACACACACCAGCAACACACACACACACACACACACACCGACAACACACACACACACACACCGACAACACACACACACACACACCGACAACACACACACACACACACCGACAACACACACACACACACACACTGACAACACACACACACACACACACACACACACCCAACACACACACACACACACACACCGACAACACACACACACACACACCGACAACACACATACCGACAACACACACACACACACACACACCGACAACACACACACACACACCGACAACACACACACACACAACACACACACACACACACCGACAACACACACACCCACACACCGACAACACACACACACACCGACAACACACACACACACCGACAACACACACACACACCGACAACACACACACACACACACACACCGACAACACACACACACACCGACAACACACACACACACACACTCACCGACAACACACAAACACCGACAACACACACACACACCGACAACACACACACACACCGACAACACACACACACACCGACAACACACACACACACACACACACACACCGACAACACACACACACACACCGACCACACACACACACACACACACCGACAACACACCGACAACACACACACACACACACCGACAACACACACACACACACCGACAACACACACAACACACACACACACACCGACAACACAAACACACACACACACCGACAACACACACACAAACACACTGACAACACACACACACACACACCGACAACACACACACACACACCGACAACACACACACACACACCGACAACACACACACACACACCGACAACACACACACACACCGACAACACACACACAGACAACACACACACACACAACACACACACACACCGACAACACACACACACACACCGACAACACACACACACACCGACAACACACACACACACACCAACAACACACACACACCGACAACACTCACACACACACACACCGACAACACACACACACAGACAACACACACACACACAACACACACACACACACACACACCGACAACACACACACACACACCGACAACACACACACACACCGACAACACACACACACACACCGACAACACACACACACACACACACACACCGACAACACACACATACACACACTGACAACACACACACACACACACACACACACCGACAACACACACACACACACACACTGACAACACACACACACAGACAACACACACACACACACCAACAACACACACACACCGACAACACTCACACACACACACACCGACAACACACACACACACAGACAACACACACACACACAACACACACACACACACCGACAACACACACACACACACACACACACACACCGACAACACACACACAAACACACCGACAACACACACAAACACACACCGACAACACACACACACACACACCAACTACACACACACACACAACACACACACACACACCGACAACACACACACACACACACCGACAACACACACACACAAACACACCTACAACACACACACACAGACAACACACACACACACACACACACCGACAGCACACACACACACACACACACCGACAACACACACACACACACAACACACACACACACACACCGACAACACACACACACACCGACAACACACACACACACCGACAACACACACACACACACACCGACAACACACACACACACACCGACCACACACACACACACACACACCGACAACACACCGACAACACACACACACACACACCGACAACACACACACACACACACACTGACAACACACACACACACCGACAACACACACACACACACACCGACAACACACACACACCGACAACACACACACACACACACACACACACCGACAACACACACACACACACACCGACAACACACACACACACACACCGACAACACACACACACACACACACACACACCGACAACACACACACACACACACCGACAACACACACACACCGACAACACACACACACACACACACACACACCGACAACACACACACACACACACCGACAACACACACACACACACCGACAACACACACACACACACACACACACACACCGACAACACACACACACACACACCGACAACACACACACACACCACACACACACACACACCGACAACACACACACACACACACTGACAACACACACACACAAACACACCTACAACACACACACACACACACCGACAACACACACACACACACCGACAACACACACACACACACCGACAACACACACACACACACCGACAACACACACACACACCGACAACACACACACACACACACCAGCAACACA
Organism: Salmo salar; assembly: GCF_965601325.2. Classification (NCBI taxonomy): domain Eukaryota; kingdom Metazoa; phylum Chordata; class Actinopteri; order Salmoniformes; family Salmonidae; genus Salmo; species Salmo salar. The sequence continues at coordinate 227,891 of NW_027675478.1, forward strand.
CACACACACACACACACACCGACAACACACACACACACACACCGACAACACACACACACACACACCGACAACACACACACACACACACCGACAACACACACACACACACACACTGACAACACACACACACACACACACACACACACCCAACACACACACACACACACACACCGACAACACACACACACACACACCGACAACACACATACCGACAACACACACACACACACACACACCGACAACACACACACACACACCGACAACACACACACACACAACACACACACACACACACCGACAACACACACACCCACACACCGACAACACACACACACACCGACAACACACACACACACCGACAACACACACACACACCGACAACACACACACACACACACACACCGACAACACACACACACACCGACAACACACACACACACACACTCACCGACAACACACAAACACCGACAACACACACACACACCGACAACACACACACACACCGACAACACACACACACACCGACAACACACACACACACACACACACACACCGACAACACACACACACACACCGACCACACACACACACACACACACCGACAACACACCGACAACACACACACACACACACCGACAACACACACACACACACCGACAACACACACAACACACACACACACACCGACAACACAAACACACACACACACCGACAACACACACACAAACACACTGACAACACACACACACACACACCGACAACACACACACACACACCGACAACACACACACACACACCGACAACACACACACACACACCGACAACACACACACACACCGACAACACACACACAGACAACACACACACACACAACACACACACACACACACCGACAACACACACACACACACCGACAACACACACACACACCGACAACACACACACACACACCAACAACACACACACACCGACAACACTCACACACACACACACCGACAACACACACACACAGACAACACACACACACACAACACACACACACACACACACACCGACAACACACACACACACACCGACAACACACACACACACCGACAACACACACACACACACCGACAACACACACACACACACACACACACCGACAACACACACATACACACACTGACAACACACACACACACACACACACACACCACACACACACACACACACACTGACAACACACACACACAGACAACACACACACACACACCAACAACACACACACACCGACAACACTCACACACACACACACCGACAACACACACACACACAGACACACACACACACACACACACACACACACACACACCGACAACACACACACACACACACACACACACACCGACAACACACACACAAACACACCGACAACACACACAAACACACACCGACAACACACACACACACACACCGACAACACACACACACACACACCGACAACACACACACACACACACACACCGACAACACACACACAAACACACACACCGACAACACACACACACACACACACTGACAACACACACACACACCGACAACACACACACACACACACACACACCGACAACACACACACACCGACAACACACACACACACACACACCGACAACACACACACACACACACCGACAACACACACACTCACAACACACACACACACACCGACAACACACACACACCGACAACACACACACACACACCGACAACACACACACACACACACACACACACACCGACAACACACACACACCGACAACACACACACACACCGACAACACACACACACACACACCGACAACACACACACACACACCGACAACACATAAACACACACACACCGACAACACACACACACACACACACTGACAACACACACACACACACACCGACAACACACACACACACCGACAACACCCACACACACACCGACAACACACACACACACACCGACAACACACACACACACACACACAAACACACCGACAACACACACACACACACACCGACAAAACACACACACACCGACAACACACACACACACACACCGACAACACACACACACACACACACACACCGACAACACACACATACACACACTGACAACACACACACACACACACACACCGACAACACACACACACACACACACTGACAACACACACACACAGACAACACACACACCGACAACACACACACACACCGACAACACCCACACACACACCGACAACACACACACACACACCGACAACACACACACACACACACACAAACACACCGACAACACACACACACACACACCGACAAAACACACACACACCGACAACACACACACACACACACCGACAACACACACACACACACACACACACACCGACAACACACACATACACACACTGACAACACACACACACACACACACCGACAACACACACACACACACACACTGACAACACACACACACAGACAACACACACACCGACAACACACACACACACACCTACAACACAGACACACACACACACCGACAACACACACACACAGACAACACACACACACACACAAACCGACAGCACAACACACACACACACACCGACAACACACACACACACAACACACACACACACACACCGACAACACACACACACACACACCGACAACACACACACACACACCGACAACACACACACACAGACAACACACACACACACACCGACAACACACACACACACCGACAACACACACACACACACAACACACACACACACACACACACTGACAACACACACACACACACACACACACACCGACAACACACACACAAACACACCGACAACACACACAAACACACACCGACAACACACACACACACCGACAACACACACACACACACACCGACAACACACACACACACACACACACACACACACACCGACAACACACACACAAACACACACACCGACAACACACACACACACACACACTGACAACACACACACACACACACACACCGACAACACACACACACACCGACAACACACACACACACACACCGACAACACACACACACCGACAACACACACACACACACACACACACACCGACAACACACACACACACACACCGACAACACACACACACACAACACACACACACCGACAACACACACACACACCGACAACACACACACACACACACCGACAACACACACACACACACACACCGACAACACACACACACACCGACAACACACACACACACACAACGACAACACACACACACCGACAACACACACACACACACACACACACACCGACAACACACACACACACCGACAACACACACACACACAACACACACACACCGACAACACACACACACCGACAACACACACACACACACACCGACAACACACACACACCGACAACACACACACACACACACACACACCGACAACACACACACACACACACCGACAACACACACACACACAACACACACACACACACCGACAACACACACACACACACACTGACAACACACACACACAAACACACCTACAACACACACACACACACACCGACAACACACACACACACACCGACAACACACACACACACACCGACAACACACACACACACACCGACAACACACACACACACCGACAACACACACACACACACACACCAGCAACACACACACACACACACCGACAACACACACACACACACACCGACAACACACACACACACACACCGACAACACACACACACACACACCGACAACACACACACACACACACACTGACAACACACACACACACACACACACACCGACAACACACACACACACCGACAACACACACACACACACACCAGCAACACACACACACACACACCGACAACACACACACACACACACCGACAACACACACACACACACACCGACAACACACACACACACACACCGACAACACACACACACACACCGACAACACACACACACACACACACTGACAACACACACACACACACCGACAACACACACACACACACACCGACAAAACACACACACACACACCGACAACACACACACCGACAACACACACACACACACACACACCGACAACACACACACACACACACCGACAACACACACACACACAACACACACACACACACCGACAACACACACCCACACACCGACAACACACACACACACACACCGACAACACACACACACACACACCGACAACACACACACACACACACACACACACACACCGACAACACACAAACACCGACAACACACACACACACCGACAACACACACACACACACACACCGACAACACACACACACACACCGACAACACATAAACACACACACACCGACAACACACACACACACACACTGACAACACACACACACACACACCGACAACACACACACACACACCGACAACACACACACACACACCGACAACACACACACACACACCGACAACACACACACACACACACACACACCGACAACACACACACACACACACCGACAACACACACACACACCGACAACACATACACACACACCGACAACACACACACACACACACACCGACAACACACACATACACACACTGACAACACACACACACACACACACACCGACAACACACACACACACACACACTGACAACACACACACACAGACAACACACACACCGACAACACACACACACACACACCGACAACACAGACACACACACACACACCGAAAACACACACACACACACACCAATAACACACAGACACACACTGACAACACACACACACACATCGACAACACACACCCACACCGACAACACACACACACACACACACCGACAACACACACACACAGACAACACACACACACACACAAACCGACAGCACACACACACACACACACCGACAACACACACACACACAACACACACACACACACCGACAACACACACACACACACACCGACAACACACACACACACACCAACTACACACACACACACAACACACACACACACACCGACAACACACACACACACACACCGACAACACACACACACAAACACACCTACAACACACACACACAGACAACACACACACACACACACACACACCGACAGCACACACACACACACACACACCGACAACACACACACACACACAACACACACACACACACACCGACAACACACACACACACCGACAACACACACACACACCGACAACACACACACACACACACACCGACAACACACACACACACACCGACCACACACACATACACACACACCGACAACACACCGACAACACACACAGACACACACCGACAACACACACACACACACACACTGACAACACACACACACACCGACAACACACACACACACACACACACACCGACAACACACACACACCGACAACACACACACACACACACACACACACCGACAACACACACACACACACACCGACAACACACACACACACACACACCGACAACACACACACACACCGACAACACACACACACACACAACGACAACACACACACACCGACAACACACACACACACACACACCGACAACACACACACACACCGACAACACACACACACACAACACACACACACCGACAACACACACACACACCGACAACACACACACACACACACCGACAACACACACACACCGACAACACACACACACACACACACACACCGACAACACACACACACACACACCGACAACACACACACACACAACACACACACACACACCGACAACACACACACACACACACTGACAACACACACACACAAACACACCTACAACACACACACACACACACCGACAACACACACACACACACCGACAACACACACACACACACCGACAACACACACACACACACCGACAACACACACACACACCGACAACACACACACACACACACCAGCAACACACACACACACACACCGACAACACACACACACACACACCGACAACACACACACACACACACCGACAACACACACACACACACACCGACAACACACACACACACACACACTGACAACACACACACACACACACACACACCGACAACACACACACACCGACAACACACACACACACACACCAGCAACACACACACACACACACCGACAACACACACACACACACACCGACAACACACACACACACACACCGACAACACACACACACACACACCGACAACACACACACACACACCGACAACACACACACACACACACACTGACAACACACACACACACACACACCGACAACACACACACACACACACCGACAAAACACACACACACACACCGACAACACACACACCGACAACACACACACACACACACACACCGACAACACACACACACACACACCGACAACACACACACACACAACACACACACACACACCGACAACACACACCCACACACCGACAACACACACACACACACACCGACAACACACACACACACACACCGACAACACACACACACACACACACACACACACACCGACAACACACAAACACCGACAACACACACACACACCGACAACACACACACACACACACACCGACAACACACACACACACACCGACAACACATAAACACACACACACCGACAACACACACACACACACTGACAACACACACACACACACACCGACAACACACACACACACACCGACAACACACACACACACACCGACAACACACACACACACACCGACAACACACACACACACACACACACACCGACAACACACACACACACACACCGACAACACACACACACACCGACAACACATACACACACACCGACAACACACACACACACACACACCGACAACACACACATACACACACTGACAACACACACACACACACACACACCGACAACACACACACACACACACACTGACAACACACACACACAGACAACACACACACCGACAACACACACACACACACACCGACAACACAGACACACACACACACCGAAAACACACACACACACACACACCAATAACACACAGACACACACTGACAACACACACACACACATCGACAACACACACCCACACCGACAACACACACACACACACACACCGACAACACACACACACAGACAACACACACACACACACAAACCGACAGCACACACACACACACACACCGACAACACACACACACACAACACACACACACACACCGACAACACACACACACACACACCGACAACACACACACACACACCAACTACACACACACACACAACACACACACACACACCGACAACACACACACACACACACCGACAACACACACACACAAACACACCTACAACACACACACACAGACAACACACACACACACACACACACACCGACAGCACACACACACACACACACACCGACAACACACACACACACACAACACACACACACACACACCAACAACACACACACACACCGACAACACACACACACAACGACAACACACACACACACACACACCGACAACACACACACACACACCGACCACACACACATACACACACACCGACAACACACCGACAACACACACAGACACACACCGACAACACACACACACACACACACTGACAACACACACACACACCGACAACACACACACACACACACACACACCGACAACACACACACACCGACAACACACACACACACACACACACACACCGACAACACACACACACACACACCGACAACACACACACTCACAACACACACACACACACCGACAACACACACACACACCGACAACACACACACACACACCGACAACACACACACACACACACACACACCGACAACACACACACACACCGACAACACACACACACACCGACAACACACACACACACACACCGACAACACACACACACACACCGACAACACATAAACACACACACACCGACAACACACACACACACACACTGACAACACACACACACACCGACAACACACACACACACCGACAACACCCACACACACACCGACAACACACACACACACACCGACAACACACACACACACACACACAAACACACCGACAACACACACACACACACACCGACAAAACACACACACACCGACAACACACACACACACACACCGACAACACACACACACACACACACACACACACACCGACAACACACACATACACACACTGACAACACACACACACACACACACACACACCGACAACACACACACACACACACACTGACAACACACACACACAGACAACACACACACCGACAACACACACACACACACCGACAACACAGACACACACACACACCGACAACACACACACACAGACAACACACACACACACACAAACCGACAGCACAACACACACACACACACCGACAACACACACACACACAACACACACACACACACACACACCGACAACACACACACACACACCGACAACACACACACACACACCGACAACACACACACACACACACCGACAACACACACACACACACACCGACAACACACACACACACACACACTGACAACACACACACACACACACACACACCGACAACACACACACACCGACAACACACACACACACACACCAGCAACACACACACACACACACCGACAACACTCACACACACACACCGACAACACACACACACACACACCGACAACACACACACACACACCGACAACACACACACAAACACCGACAACACACACACACACACACACTGACAACACACACACACACACACACCGACAACACACACACACACACACCGACAAAACACACACACACACACACACCGACAACACACACACCGACAACACACACACACACACACACACCTACAACACACACACACACACACCGACAACACACACACACACAACACACACACACACACCGACAACACACACCCACACACCGACAACACACACACACACACCGACAACACACACACACACACACCGACAACACACACACACACACACACACACACCGACAACACACAAACACCGACAACACACACACACACCGACAACACACACACACACACACACCGACAACACACACACACACACCGACAACACATAAACACACACACACCGACAACACACACACACACACTGACAACACACACACACACACACCGACAACACACACACACACACCGACAACACACACACACACACCGACAACACACACACACACCGACAACACACACACACACACACACACACCGACAACACACACACACACACACCGACAACACACACACACACCGACAACACATACACACACACCGACAACACACACACACACACACACACCGACAGCACACACATACACACACTGACAACACACACACACACACACCGACAACACACACACACACACACACTGACAACACACACACACAGACAACACACACACCGACAACACACACACACACACACCGACAACACATACACACACACACACCGAAAACACACACACACACACACACCAATAACACACAGACACACACTGACAACACACACACACACATCGACAACACACACCCACACCGACAACACACACACACACACACACCGACAACACACACACACAGACAACACACACACACACACAAACCGACAGCACACACACACACACACACCGACAACACACACACACACAACACACACACACACACCGACAACACACACACACACACACCGACAACACACACACACACACCAACTACACACACACACACAACACACACACACCGACAACACACACACACACACACCGACAACACACACACACAAACACACCTACAACACACACACACAGACAACACACACACACACACACACACACCGACAGCACACACACACACACACACACCGACAACACACACACACACACAACACACACACACACACACCGACAACACACACACACACCGACAACACACACACACACCGACAACACACACACACACACACACCGACAACACACACACACACACCGACCACACACACACACACACACACCGACAACACACCGACAACACACACACACACACACCGACAACACACACACACACACACACACTGACAACACACACACACACCGACAACACACACACACACACACACACCGACAACACACACACACCGACAACACACACACACACACACACACACCGACAACACACACACACACACACCGACAACACACACACTCACAACACACACACACACACCGACAACACACACACACACCGACAACACACACACACACACCGACAACACACACACACACACACACACACACCGACAACACACACACACCGACAACACACACACACACCGACAACACACACACACACACACCGACAACACACACACACACACCGACAACACATAAACACACACACACCGACAACACACACACACACAACACACACACACACACTGACAACACACACACACACCGACAACACACACACACACACCGACAACACCCACACACACACCGACAACACACACACACACACCGACAACACACACACACACACACACAAACACACCGACAACACACACACACACACACCGACAAAACACACACACACCGACAACACACACACACACACACCGACAACACACACACACACACACACACACACACACACCGACAACACACACATACACACACTGACAACACACACACACACACACACACACACCGACAACACACACACACACACACACTGACAACACACACACACAGACAACACACACACCGACAACACACACACACACACCGACAACACAGACACACACACACACCGACAACACACACACACAGACAACACACACACACACACAAACCGACAGCACAACACACACACACACACCGACAACACACACACACACAACACACACACACACACACACACCGACAACACACACACACACACACCGACAACACACACACACACACCGACAACACACACACACAGACAACACACACACACACACACACACACCGACAACACACACACACACCGACAACACACACACACACAACACACACACACACACACACACCGACAACACACACACACACACACACACACACCGACAACACACACACAAACACACCGACAACACACACAAACACACACCGACAACACACACACACACCGACAACACACACACATACACACCGACAACACACACACACACACACACACACCGACAACACACACACAAACACACACACCGACAACACACACACACACACACACTGACAACACACACACACACACACACACACCGACAACACACACACACACCGACAACACACACACACACACACCGACAACACACACACACCGACAACACACACACACACACACACCGACAACACACACACACACCGACAACACACACACACACAACACACACACACCGACAACACACACACACCGACAACACACACACACACACACCGACAACACACACACACACACACACCGACAACACACACACACACCGACAACACACACACACACACACCGACAACACACACACACCGACAACACACACACACACACACACCGACAACACACACACACACACACCGACAACACACACACACACAACACACACACACCGACAACACACACACACACCGACAACACACACACACACACACCGACAACACACACACACACACCGACAACACACACACACACACACACACACACACACCGACAACACACACACACACACACCGACAACACACACACACACAACACACACACACACACACACACCGACAACACACACACACACACACCGACAACACACACACACACACCGACAACACACACACACAGACAACACACACACACACACACACCGACAACACACACACACACCGACAACACACACACACACAACACACACACACACACACACACCGACAACACACACACACACACACACACACCGACAACACACACACAAACACACCGACAACACACACAAACACACACCGACAACACACACACACACCGACAACACACACACATACACACCGACAACACACACACACACACACACACACCGACAACACACACACAAACACACACACCGACAACACACACACACACACACACTGACAACACACACACACACACACACACACCGACAACACACACACACACCGACAACACACACACACACACACCGACAACACACACACACCGACAACACACACACACACACACACCGACAACACACACACACACACACCGACAACACACACACACACAACACACACACACCGACAACACACACACACACCGACAACACACACACACACACACCGACAACACACACACACACACACACCGACAACACACACACACACCGACAACACACACACACCGACAACACACACACACACACACACACCGACAACACACACACACACACACCGACAACACACACACACACAACACACACACACCGACAACACACACACACACCGACAACACACACACACACACACCGACAACACACACACACACACCGACAACACACACACACACACACACACACACACACACCGACAACACACACACACACACACCGACAACACACACACACACAACACACACACACACACCGACAACACACACACACACACACTGACAACACACACACACAAACACACCTACAACACACACACACACACACACCGACAACACACACACACACACCGACAACACACACACACACACCGACAACACACACACACACACCGACAACACACACACACACCGACAACACACACACACACACACCAGCAACACACACACACACACACCGACAACACACACACACACACCGACAACACACACACACACACACCGACAACACACACACCCACACACCGACAACACACACACACACACCGACAACACACACACACACACACCGACTACACACCCACACACACACACACTCACCGACAACACACAAACACCGACAACACACACACACACCGACAACACACACACACACCGACAACACACACACCGACAACACACACACACACACACACACCGACAACACACACACACACACCGACCACACACACACACACACACCGACAACACACCGACAACACACACACACACACACCGACAACACACACACACACACCGACAACACACACACACACAACACACACACACACACCGACAACACAAACACACACACACACCGACAACACACACACAAACACACTGCCAACACACACACACACACACCGACAACACACACACACACACCGACAACACACACACACACACCGACAACACACACACACACACCGACAACACACACACACACACACCGACAACACACACACACACCGACAACACACACACACACACCGACAACACACACACACACACACACACACCGACAACACACACATACACACACTGACAACACACACACACACACACACACACACCGACAACACACACACACACACACACTGACAACACACACACACAGACAACACACACACCGACAACACACACACACACACACCGACAACACAGACACACACACACACCGACAACACACACACACACACACACCAATAACACACAGACACACACTGACAACACACACACACACATCGACAACACACACCCACACCGACAACACACACACACACACACACCGACAACACACACACACAGACAACACACACACACACACACCGACAACACACACACACCGACAACACACACACACACACACACACACACCGACAACACACACACACACACACCGACAACACACACACACACAACACACACACACCGACAACACACACACACACCGACAACACACACACACACACACCGACAACACACACACACACACCGACAACACACACACACACACACACACACACACACACACCGACAACACACACACACACACACCGACAACACACACACACAACACACACACACACACCGACAACACACACACACACACACCGACAACACACACACACACACCGACAACACACACACACACACACCGACTACACACCCACACACACACACACTCACCGACAACACACAAACACCGACAACACACACACACACCGACAACACACACACACACCGACAACACACACACCGACAACACACACACACACACACACACCGACAACACACACACACACACCGACCACACACACACACACACACCGACAACACACCGACAACACACACACACACACACCGACAACACACACACACACACCGACAACACACACACACACAACACACACACACACACCGACAACACAAACACACACACACACCGACAACACACACACAAACACACTGCCAACACACACACACACACACCGACAACACACACACACACACCGACAACACACACACACACACCGACAACACACACACACACACCGACAACACACACACACACACACCGACAACACACACACACACCGACAACACACACACACACACCGACAACACACACACACACACACACACACCGACAACACACACATACACACACTGACAACACACACACACACACACACACACACCGACAACACACACACACACACACACTGACAACACACACACACAGACAACACACACACCGACAACACACACACACACACACCGACAACACAGACACACACACACACCGACAACACACACACACACACACACCAATAACACACAGACACACACTGACAACACACACACACACATCGACAACACACACCCACACCGACAACACACACACACACACACACCGACAACACACACACACAGACAACACACACACACACACACCGACAACACACACACACCGACAACACACACACACACACACACACACACCGACAACACACACACACACACACCGACAACACACACACACACAACACACACACACCGACAACACACACACACACCGACAACACACACACACACACACCGACAACACACACACACACACCGACAACACACACACACACACACACACACACACACACACCGACAACACACACACACACACACCGACAACACACACACACAACACACACACACACACCGACAACACACACACACACACACTGACAACACACACACACAAACACACCTACAACACACACACACACCGACAACACACACACACACACACACCGACAACACACACACACACACCGACAACACACACACACACACCGACAACACACACACACACCGACAACACACACACACACACACCAGCAACACACACACACACACACCGACAACACACACACACACACACACACCGACAACACACACACACACACACCGACAACACACACACCCACACACCGACAACACACACACACACACCGACACACACACACACACCGACTACACACCCACACACACACACACACACTCACCGACAACACACAAACACCGACAACACACACACACACCGACAACACACACACACACCGACAACACACACACCGACAACACACACACACACACCGACAACACACACACACACACCGACCACACACACACACACACACGGACAACACACCGACAACACACACACACACACACCGACAACACACACACACACACCGACAACACACACACACACAACACACACACACACACCGACAACACAAACACACACACACACCGACAACACACACACAAACACACTGACAACACACACACACACACACCGACAACACACACACACACACCGACAACACACACACACACACCGACAACACACACACACACACCGACAACACACACACACACACACCGACAACACACACACACACCGACAACACACACACACACACCGACAACACACACACACACACACACACACCGACAACACACACATACACACACTGACAACACACACACACACACACACACACACCGACAACACACACACACACACACACTGACAACACACACACACAGACAACACACACACCGACAACACACACACACACACACCGACAACACAGACACACACACACACCGACAACACACACACACACACACACCAATAACACACAGACACACACTGACAACACACACACACACATCGACAACACACACCCACACCGACAACACACACACACACACACACCGACAACACACACACACAGACAACACACACACACACACAAACCGACAGCACACACACACACACACACCGACAACACACACACACACAACACACACACACACACCGACAACACACACACACACACACACCGACAACACACACACACACACCAACAACACACACACACCGACAACACTCACACACACACACACCGACAACACACACACACACAGACAACACACACACACACAACACACACACACACACACACACCGACAACACACACACACACACACACACACACACACTGACAACACACACACAAACACACCGACAACACACACAAACACACACCGACAACACACACACACACACACCGACAACACACACACACACACCGACAACACACACACACACACACACCGACAACACACACACAAACACACACACCGACAACACACACACACACACTGACAACACACACACACTCCGACAACACACACACACACACACACACCGACAACACACACACACCGACAACACACACACACACACACACACACACCGACAACACACACACACACACACCGACAACACACACACTCACAACACACACACACACACCGACAACACACACACACACCGACAACACACACACACACACCGACAACACACACACACACACACACACACCGACAACACACACACACCGACAACACACACACACACCGACAACACACACACACACACACCGACAACACACACACACACACCGACAACACATAAACACACACACACCGACAACACACACACACACTGACAACACACACACACACACACCGACAACACACACACACACCGACAACACCCACACACACACCGACAACACACACACACACACCGACAACACACACACACACACACAAACACACCGACAACACACACACACACACACCGACAAAACACACACACACCGACAACACACACACACACACACCGACAACACACACACACACACACACACACACACACACACACCGACAACACACACATACACACACTGACAACACACACACACACACACACCGACAACACACACACACACACACACTGACAACACACACACACAGACAACACACACACCGACAACACACACACACACACCGACAACACAGAAACACACACACACCGACAACACACACACACAGACAACACACACACACACACACCGACAACACACACACACACACCGACAACACACACACACACAACACACACACACACACCGACAACACAAACACACACACACACCGACAACACACACACAAACACACTGCCAACACACACACACACACACCGACAACACACACACACACACCGACAACACACACACACACACCGACAACACACACACACACACCGACAACACACACACACACACACCGACAACACACACACACACCGACAACACACACACACACACCGACAACACACACACACACACACACACACCGACAACACACACATACACACACTGACAACACACACACACACACACACACACACCGACAACACACACACACACACACACTGACAACACACACACACAGACAACACACACACCGACAACACACACACACACACACCGACAACACAGACACACACACACACCGACAACACACACACACACACACACCAATAACACACAGACACACACTGACAACACACACACACACATCGACAACACACACCCACACCGACAACACACACACACACACACACCGACAACACACACACACAGACAACACACACACACACACACCGACAACACACACACACCGACAACACACACACACACACACACACACACCGACAACACACACACACACACACCGACAACACACACACACACAACACACACACACCGACAACACACACACACACCGACAACACACACACACACACACCGACAACACACACACACACACCGACAACACACACACACACACACACACACACACACACACCGACAACACACACACACACACACCGACAACACACACACACACAACACACACACACACACCGACAACACACACACACACACACTGACAACACACACACACAAACACACCTACAACACACACACACACCGACAACACACACACACACACCGACAACACACACACACACACCGACAACACACACACACACACCGACAACACACACACACACCGACAACACACACACACACACACCAGCAACACACACACACACACACCGACAACACACACACACACACCGACAACACACACACACACACACCGACAACACACACACCCACACACCGACAACACACACACACACACCGACAACACACACACACACACACCGACTACACACCCACACACACACACACACACTTACCGACAACACACAAACACCGACAACACACACACACACCGACAACACACACACACACCGACAACACACACACCGACAACACACACACACACACCGACAACACACACACACACACCGACCACACACACACACACACACGGACAACACACCGACAACACACACACACACACACCGACAACACACACACACACACCGACAACACACACACACACAACACACACACACACACCGACAACACAAACACACACACACCGACAACACACACACAAACACACTGACAACACACACACACACACACCGACAACACACACACACACACCGACAACACACACACACACACCGACAACACACACACACACACCGACAACACACACACACACACACCGACAACACACACACACACCGACAACACACACACACACACCGACAACACACACACACACACACACACACCGACAACACACACATACACACACTGACAACACACACACACACACACACACACACCGACAACACACACACACACACACACTGACAACACACACACACAGACAACACACACACCGACAACACACACACACACACACCGACAACACAGACACACACACACACCGACAACACACACACACACACACACCAATAACACACAGACACACACTGACAACACACACACACACATCGACAACACACACCCACACCGACAACACACACACACACACACACCGACAACACACACACACAGACAACACACACACACACACAAACCGACAGCACACACACACACACACACCGACAACACACACACACACAACACACACACACACACCGACAACACACACACACACACACACCGACAACACACACACACACACCAACAACACACACACACCGACAACACTCACACACACACACACCGACAACACACACACACACAGACAACACACACACACACAACACACACACACACACACACACCGACAACACACACACACACACACACACACACACACTGACAACACACACACAAACACACCGACAACACACACAAACACACACCGACAACACACACACACACACACCGACAACACATAAACACACACACACCGACAACACACACACACACTGACAACACACACACACACACACCGACAACACACACACCCACACACCGACAACACACACACACACACCGACAACACACACACACACACACCGACTACACACCCACACACACACACACACACTTACCGACAACACACAAACACCGACAACACACACACACACCGACAACACACACACACACCGACAACACACACACCGACAACACACACACACACACCGACAACACACACACACACACCGACCACACACACACACACACACGGACAACACACCGACAACACACACACACACACACCGACAACACACACACACACACCGACAACACACACACACACAACACACACACACACACCGACAACACAAACACACACACACCGACAACACACACACAAACACACTGACAACACACACACACACACACCGACAACACACACACACACACCGACAACACACACACACACACCGACAACACACACACACACACCGACAACACACACACACACACACCGACAACACACACACACACCGACAACACACACACACACACCGACAACACACACACACACACACACACACCGACAACACACACATACACACACTGACAACACACACACACACACACACACACACCGACAACACACACACACACACACACTGACAACACACACACACAGACAACACACACACCGACAACACACACACACACACACCGACAACACAGACACACACACACACCGACAACACACACACACACACACACCAATAACACACAGACACACACTGACAACACACACACACACATCGACAACACACACCCACACCGACAACACACACACACACACACACCGACAACACACACACACAGACAACACACACACACACACAAACCGACAGCACACACACACACACACACCGACAACACACACACACACAACACACACACACACACCGACAACACACACACACACACACACCGACAACACACACACACACACCAACAACACACACACACCGACAACACTCACACACACACACACCGACAACACACACACACACAGACAACACACACACACACAACACACACACACACACACACACCGACAACACACACACACACACACACACACACACACTGACAACACACACACAAACACACCGACAACACACACAAACACACACCGACAACACACACACACACACACCGACAACACACACACACACACACCGACAACACACACACACACACACACACCGACAACACACACACAAACACACACACCGACAACACACACACACACACTGACAACACACACACACACCGACAACACACACACACACACCGACAACACACACACACCGACAACACACACACACACACACCGACAACACACACACCCACACACCGACAACACACACACACACACCGACAACACACACACACACACACACCGACTACACACCCACACACACACACACACACTTACCGACAACACACAAACACCGACAACACACACACACACCGACAACACACACACACACCGACAACACACACACCGACAACACACACACACACACCGACAACACACACACACACACCGACCACACACACACACACACACGGACAACACACCGACAACACACACACACACACACCGACAACACACACACACACACCGACAACACACACACACACAACACACACACACACACCGACAACACAAACACACACACACCGACAACACACACACAAACACACTGACAACACACACACACACACACCGACAACACACACACACACACCGACAACACACACACACACACCGACAACACACACACACACACCGACAACACACACACACACACACCGACAACACACACACACACCGACAACACACACACACACACCGACAACACACACACACACACACACACACCGACAACACACACATACACACACTGACAACACACACACACACACACACACACACCGACAACACACACACACACACACACTGACAACACACACACACAGACAACACACACACCGACAACACACACACACACACACCGACAACACAGACACACACACACACCGACAACACACACACACACACACACCAATAACACACAGACACACACTGACAACACACACACACACATCGACAACACACACCCACACCGACAACACACACACACACACACACCGACAACACACACACACAGACAACACACACACACACACAAACCGACAGCACACACACACACACACACCGACAACACACACACACACAACACACACACACACACCGACAACACACACACACACACACACCGACAACACACACACACACACCAACAACACACACACACCGACAACACTCACACACACACACACCGACAACACACACACACACAGACAACACACACACACACAACACACACACACACACACACACCGACAACACACACACACACACACACACACACACACTGACAACACACACACAAACACACCGACAACACACACAAACACACACCGACAACACACACACACACACACCGACAACACACACACACACACACCGACAACACACACACACACACACACACCGACAACACACACACAAACACACACACCGACAACACACACACACACACTGACAACACACACACACACCGACAACACACACACACACACCGACAACACACACACACCGACAACACACACACACACACACACACACACCGACAACACACACACACACACACCGACAACACACACACTCACAACACACACACACACACCGACAACACACACACACACCGACAACACACACACACACACCGACAACACACACACACACACACACACACACCGACAACACACACACACCGACAACACACACACACACCGACAACACACACACACACACACCGACAACACACACACACACACCGACAACACATAAACACACACACACCGACAACACACACACACACTGACAACACACACACACACACACCGACAACACACACACACACCGACAACACCCACACACACACCGACAACACACACACACACACCGACAACACACACACACACACACAAACACACCGACAACACACACACACACACACCGACAAAACACACACACACCGACAACACACACACACACACACCGACAACACACACACACACACACACACACACACACACACACCGACAACACACACATACACACACTGACAACACACACACACACACACACACCGACAACACACACACACACACACACTGACAACACACACACACAGACAACACACACACCGACAACACACACACACACACCGACAACACAGAAACACACACACACCGACAACACACACACACAGACAACACACACACACACACAAACCGACAGCACAACACACACACACACACCGACAACACACACACACACAACACACACACACACACACCGACAACACACACACACACACACCGACAACACACACACACACACCGACAACACACACACACAGACAACACACACACACACACACACCGACAACACACACACACACCGACAACACACACACACACAACACACACACACACACACACACCGACAACACACACACACACACACACACACACACCGACAACACACACACAAACACACCGACAACACACACAAACACACACCGACAACACACACACACACCGACAACACACACACACACACACCGACAACACACACACACACACACACACACACCGACAACACACACACAAACACACAGACCGACAACACACACACACACACACACCGACAACACACACACACACACCGACAACACACACACACCGACAACACACACACACACCGACAACACACACACACACACACCAGCAACACACACACACACACACCGACAACACACACACACACACACCGACAACACACACACACACACACCGACAACACACACACACACACACCGACAACACACACACACACACACACTGACAACACACACACACACACACACACCAACAACACACACACACACACACACACCGACAACACACACACACACACACCGACAACACACACACCGACAACACACACACACACACACACACCGACAACACACACACACACACACCGACAACACACACACCCACACATCGACAACACACACACACACACCGACAACACACACACACACACACCGACAACACACACACACACACACACACACACTCACCGACAACACACAAACACCGACAACACACACACACACCGACAACACACACACCCACACACCGACAACACACACACACACACCGACAACACACACACACACACACCGACTACACACCCACACACACACACACACACTTACCGACAACACACAAACACCGACAACACACACACACACCGACAACACACACACACACCGACAACACACACACCGACAACACACACACACACACCGACAACACACACACACACCGACCACACACACACACACACACGGACAACACACCGACAACACACACACACACACACCGACAACACACACACACACACCGACAACACACACACACACAACACACACACACACACCGACAACACAAACACACACACACCGACAACACACACACAAACACACTGACAACACACACACACACACACCGACAACACACACACACACACCGACAACACACACACACACACCGACAACACACACACACACACCGACAACACACACACACACACACCGACAACACACACACACACCGACAACACACACACACACACCGACAACACACACACACACACACACACACCGACAACACACACATACACACACTGACAACACACACACACACACACACACACACCGACAACACACACACACACACACACTGACAACACACACACACAGACAACACACACACCGACAACACACACACACACACACCGACAACACAGACACACACACACACCGACAACACACACACACACACACACCAATAACACACAGACACACACTGACAACACACACACACACATCGACAACACACACCCACACCGACAACACACACACACACACACACCGACAACACACACACACAGACAACACACACACACACACAAACCGACAGCACACACACACACACACACCGACAACACACACACACACAACACACACACACACACCGACAACACACACACACACACACACCGACAACACACACACACACACCAACAACACACACACACCGACAACACTCACACACACACACACCGACAACACACACACACACAGACAACACACACACACACAACACACACACACACACACACACCGACAACACACACACACACACACACACACACACACTGACAACACACACACAAACACACCGACAACACACACAAACACACACCGACAACACACACACACACACACCGACAACACACACACACACACACCGACAACACACACACACACACACACACCGACAACACACACACAAACACACACACCGACAACACACACACACACACTGACAACACACACACACACCGACAACACACACACACACACACACACCGACAACACACACACACCGACAACACACACACACACACACACACACACCGACAACACACACACACACACACCGACAACACACACACTCACAACACACACACACACACCGACAACACACACACACACCGACAACACACACACACACACCGACAACACACACACACACACACACACACCGACAACACACACACACCGACAACACACACACACACCGACAACACACACACACACACACCGACAACACACACACACACACCGACAACACATAAACACACACACACCGACAACACACACACACACTGACAACACACACACACACACACCGACAACACACACACACACCGACAACACCCACACACACACCGACAACACACACACACACACCGACAACACACACACACACACACAAACACACCGACAACACACACACACACACACCGACAAAACACACACACACCGACAACACACACACACACACACCGACAACACACACACACACACACACACACACACACACACACACACCGACAACACACACATACACACACTGACAACACACACACACACACACACACCGACAACACACACACACACACACACTGACAACACACACACACAGACAACACACACACCGACAACACACACACACACACCGACAACACAGAAACACACACACACCGACAACACACACACACAGACAACACACACACACACACAAACCGACAGCACAACACACACACACACACCGACAACACACACACACACCACACACACACACACACACCGACAACACACACACACACACACCGACAACACACACACACACACCGACAACACACACACACAGACAACACACACACACACACACACCGACAACACACACACACACCGACAACACACACACACACAACACACACACACACACACACACCGACAACACACACACACACACACACACACACACACACCGACAACACACACACAAACACACCGACAACACACACAAACACACACCGACAACACACACACACACCGACAACACACACACACACACACCGACAACACACACACACACACACACACACACCGACAACACACACACAAACACACAGACCGACAACACACACACACACACACACCGACAACACACACACACACACCGACAACACACACACACACACCGACAACACACACACACCGACAACACACACACACACCGACAACACACACACACACACATCAGCAACACACACACACACACACCGACAACACACACACACACACACCGACAACACACACACACACACACCGACAACACACACACACACACACCGACAACACACACACACACACACACTGACAACACACACACACACACACACACCAACAACACACACACACACACACACACCGACAACACACACACACACACACCGACAACACACACACCGACAACACACACACACACACACACACCGACAACACACACACACACACACCGACAACACACACACCCACACATCGACAACACACACACACACACCGACAACACACACACACACACACCGACAACACACACACACACACACACACCTCACCGACAACACACAAACACCGACAACACACACACACACCGACAACACACACACACACAACACACACACACACACACACACACCGACAACACACACACACACACACACACACACACACTGACAACACACACACAAACACACCGACAACACACACAAACACACAACGACAACACACACACACACACACCGACAACACACACACACACACACCGACAACACACACACACACACACACACCGACAACACACACACAAACACACACACCGACAACACACACACACACACACACTGACAACACACACACACACCGACAACACACACACACACACACACACCGACAACACACACACACCGACAACACACACACACACACACACACACACCGACAACACACACACACACACACCGACAACACACACACTCACAACACACACACACACACCGACAACACACACACACACCGACAACACACACACACACACCGACAACACACACACACACACACACACACCGACAACACACACACACCGACAACACACACACACACCGACAACACACACACACACACACCGACAACACACACACACACACCGACAACACATAAACACACACACACCGACAACACACACACACACTGACAACACACACACACACACACCGACAACACACACACACACCGACAACACCCACACACACACCGACAACACACACACACACACCGACAACACACACACACACACACAAACACACCGACAACACACACACACACACACCGACAAAACACACACACACCGACAACACACACACACACACACCGACAACACACACACACACACACACACACACACACACACACCGACAACACACACATACACACACTGACAACACACACACACACACACACACCGACAACACACACACACACACACACTGACAACACACACACACAGACAACACACACACCGACAACACACACACACACACCGACAACACAGAAACACACACACACCGACAACACACACACACAGACAACACACACACACACACAAACCGACAGCACAACACACACACACACACCGACAACACACACACACACAACACACACACACACACACCGACAACACACACACACACACACCGACAACACACACACACACACCGACAACACACACACACAGACAACACACACACACACACACACCGACAACACACACACACACCGACAACACACACACACACAACACACACACACACACACACACACCGACAACACACACACACACACACACACACACACCGACAACACACACACAAACACACCGACAACACACACAAACACACACCGACAACACACACACACACCGACAACACACACACACACACACCGACAACACACACACACACACACACACACACCGACAACACACACACAAACACACAGACCGACAACACACACACACACACACACCGACAACACACACACACACACCGACAACACACACACACACACCGACAACACACACACACCGACAACACACACACACACCGACAACACACACACACACACACCAGCAACACACACACACACACACCGACAACACACACACACACACACCGACAACACACACACACACACACCGACAACACACACACACACACACCGACAACACACACACACACACACACTGACAACACACACACACACACACACACCAACAACACACACACACACACACACACCGACAACACACACACACACACACCGACAACACACACACCGACAACACACACACACACACACACACCGACAACACACACACACACACACCGACAACACACACACCCACACATCGACAACACACACACACAAACCGACAACACACACACACACACACCGACAACACACACACAAACACACTGACAACACACACACACACACACCGACAACACACACACACACACCGACAACACACACACACACACCGACAACACACACACACACACCGACAACACACACACACACACACCGACAACACACACACACACCGACAACACACACACACACACCGACAACACACACACACACACACACACACCGACAACACACACATACACACACTGACAACACACACACACACACACACACACACCGACAACACACACACACACACACACTGACAACACACACACACAGACAACACACACACCGACAACACACACACACACACACCGACAACACAGACACACACACACACCGACAACACACACACACACACACACCAATAACACACAGACACACACTGACAACACACACACACACATCGACAACACACACCCACACCGACAACACACACACACACACACACCGACAACACACACACACAGACAACACACACACACACACAAACCGACAGCACACACACACACACACACCGACAACACACACACACACAACACACACACACACACCGACAACACACACACACACACACACCGACAACACACACACACACACCAACAACACACACACACCGACAACACTCACACACACACACACCGACAACACACACACACACAGACAACACACACACACACAACACACACACACACACACACACCGACAACACACACACACACACACACACACACACACTGACAACACACACACAAACACACCGACAACACACACAAACACACACCGACAACACACACACACACACACCGACAACACACACACACACACACCGACAACACACACACACACACACACACCGACAACACACACACAAACACACACACCGACAACACACACACACACACTGACAACACACACACACACCGACAACACACACACACACACACACCGACAACACACACACACCGACAACACACACACACACACACACACACACCGACAACACACACACACACACACCGACAACACACACACTCACAACACACACACACACACCGACAACACACACACACACCGACAACACACACACACACACCGACAACACACACACACACACACACACACCGACAACACACACACACCGACAACACACACACACACCGACAACACACACACACACACACCGACAACACACACACACACACCGACAACACATAAACACACACACACCGACAACACACACACACACTGACAACACACACACACACACACCGACAACACACACACACACCGACAACACCCACACACACACCGACAACACACACACACACACCGACAACACACACACACACACACAAACACACCGACAACACACACACACACACACCGACAAAACACACACACACCGACAACACACACACACACACACCGACAACACACACACACACACACACACACACACACACACACACACCGACAACACACACATACACACACTGACAACACACACACACACACACACACCGACAACACACACACACACACACACTGACAACACACACACACAGACAACACACACACCGACAACACACACACACACACCGACAACACAGAAACACACACACACCGACAACACACACACACAGACAACACACACACACACACAAACCGACAGCACAACACACACACACACACCGACAACACACACACACACAACACACACACACACACACCGACAACACACACACACACACACCGACAACACACACACACACACCGACAACACACACACACAGACAACACACACACACACACACACCGACAACACACACACACACCGACAACACACACACACACAACACACACACACACACACACACCGACAACACACACACACACACACACACACACACCGACAACACACACACAAACACACCGACAACACACACAAACACACACCGACAACACACACACACACCGACAACACACACACACACACACCGACAACACACACACACACACACACACACACCGACAACACACACACAAACACACAGACCGACAACACACACACACACACACACCGACAACACACACACACACACCGACAACACACACACACACACCGACAACACACACACACCGACAACACACACACACACCGACAACACACACACACACACACCAGCAACACACACACACACACACCGACAACACACACACACACACACCGACAACACACACACACACACACCGACAACACACACACACACACACCGACAACACACACACACACACACACTGACAACACACACACACACACACACACCAACAACACACACACACACACACACACCGACAACACACACACACACACACCGACAACACACACACCGACAACACACACACACAC
Source organism: Salmo salar (assembly GCF_965601325.2). Lineage (NCBI taxonomy): Eukaryota > Metazoa > Chordata > Actinopteri > Salmoniformes > Salmonidae > Salmo > Salmo salar. The sequence goes on from NW_027675478.1 coordinate 259,394, forward strand.
ACACACACCGACAACACACACACACACACACCGACAACACACACACCCACACATCGACAACACACACACACACACCGACAACACACACACACACACACCGACAACACACACACACACACACACACACACTCACCGACAACACACAAACACCGACAACACACACACACACCGACAACACACACACACACAACACACACACACACACACACACACCGACAACACACACACACACACACACACACACACACTGACAACACACACACAAACACACCGACAACACACACAAACACACAACGACAACACACACACACACACACCGACAACACACACACACACACACCGACAACACACACACACACACACACACCGACAACACACACACAAACACACACACCGACAACACACACACACACACACACTGACAACACACACACACACCGACAACACACACACACACACACACACCGACAACACACACACACCGACAACACACACACACACACACACACACACCGACAACACACACACACACACACCGACAACACACACACTCACAACACACACACACACACCGACAACACACACACACACCGACAACACACACACACACACCGACAACACACACACACACACACACACACCGACAACACACACACACCGACAACACACACACACACCGACAACACACACACACACACACCGACAACACACACACACACACCGACAACACATAAACACACACACACCGACAACACACACACACACTGACAACACACACACACACACACCGACAACACACACACACACCGACAACACCCACACACACACCGACAACACACACACACACACCGACAACACACACACACACACACAAACACACCGACAACACACACACACACACACCGACAAAACACACACACACCGACAACACACACACACACACACCGACAACACACACACACACACACACACACACACACACACACACCGACAACACACACATACACACACTGACAACACACACACACACACACACACCGACAACACACACACACACACACACTGACAACACACACACACAGACAACACACACACCGACAACACACACACACACACCGACAACACAGAAACACACACACACCGACAACACACACACACAGACAACACACACACACACACAAACCGACAGCACAACACACACACACACACCGACAACACACACACACACAACACACACACACACACACCGACAACACACACACACACACACCGACAACACACACACACACACCGACAACACACACACACAGACAACACACACACACACACACACCGACAACACACACACACACCGACAACACACACACACACAACACACACACACACACACACACACCGACAACACACACACACACACACACACACACACCGACAACACACACACAAACACACCGACAACACACACACCAACACACACCGACAACACACACACACACCGACCAGACACACACACACACACACAGACCGACAACACACACACACACACACACCGACAACACACACACACACACCGACAACACACACACACACACCGACAACACACACACACCGACAACACACACACACACCGACAACACACACACACACACACCAGCAACACACACACACACACACCGACAACACACACACACACACACCGACAACACACACACACACACACCGACAACACACACACACACACACCGACAACACACACACACACACACACTGACAACACACACACACACACACACACCAACAACACACACACACACACACACACCGACAACACACACACACACACACCGACAACACACACACCGACAACACACACACACACACACACACCGACAACACACACACACACACACCGACAACACACACACCCACACATCGACAACACACACACACAAACCGACAACACACACACACACACACCGACAACACACACACACACACACACACTCACCGACAACACACAAACACCGACAACACACACACACACCGACAACACACACACACACAACACACACACACACACACACACACCGACAACACACACACACACACACACACACACACACTGACAACACACACACAAACACACCGACAACACACACAAACACACAACGACAACACACACACACACACACCGACAACACACACACACACACACCGACAACACACACACACACACACACACCGACAACACACACACAAACACACACACCGACAACACACACACACACACACACTGACAACACACACACACACCGACAACACACACACACACACACACACACCGACAACACACACACACCGACAACACACACACACACACACACACACACCGACAACACACACACACACACACCGACAACACACACACTCACAACACACACACACACACCGACAACACACACACACACCGACAACACACACACACACACCGACAACACACACACACACACACACACACCGACAACACACACACACCGACAACACACACACACACCGACAACACACACACACACACACCGACAACACACACACACACACCGACAACACATAAACACACACACACCGACAACACACACACACACACACACTGACAACACACACACACACACACCGACAACACACACACACACCGACAACACCCACACACACACCGACAACACACACACACACACCGACAACACACACAAACACACACAAACACACCGACAACACACACACACACACACCGACAAAACACACACACACCGACAACACACACACACACACACCGACAACACACACACACACACACACACACACACACACACACACACCGACAACACACACATACACACACTGACAACACACACACACACACACACACCGACAACACACACACACACACACACACTGACAACACACACACACAGACAACACACACACCGACAACACACACACACACACCGACAACACAGACACACACACACACCGACAACACACACACACAGACAACACACACACACACACAAACCGACAGCACAACACACACACACACACCGACAACACACACACACACAACACACACACACACACACACACCGACAACACACACACACACACACCGACAACACACACACACACACCGACAACACACACACACAGACAACACACACACACACACACACACCGACAACACACACACACACCGACAACACACACACACACAACACACACACACACACACACACCGACAACACACACACACACACACACACACACACCGACAACACACACACAAACACACCGACAACACACACAAACACACACCGACAACACACACACACACCGACAACACACACACACACACACCGACAACACACACACACACACACACACACACCGACAACACACACACAAACACACACACCGACAACACACACACACACACACACCGACAACACACACACACACACCGACAACACACACACACACACCGACAACACACACACACCGACAACACACACACACACCGACAACACACACACACACACACACCAGCAACACACACACACACACACACCGACAACACACACACACACACACCGACAACACACACACACACACACCGACAACACACACACACACACACCGACAACACACACACACACACACACTGACAACACACACACACACACACACACACCGACAACACACACACACACACACACACCGACAACACACACACACACACACCGACAACACACACACCGACAACACACACACACACACACACCGACAACACACACACACACACACCGACAACACACACACCCACACATCGACAACACACACACACACACCGACAACACACACACACACACACCGACAACACACACACACACACACACACACACTCACCGACAACACACAAACACCGACAACACACACACACACCGACAACACACACACACACCGACAACACACACACACACCGACAACACACACACACACACACACACCGACAACACACACACACACACCGACCACACACACACACACACACCGAAAACACACACACACACACCGACAACACACACACACACAACACACACACACACACCGACAACACAAACACACACACACACCGACAACACACACACAAACACACTGACAACACACACACACACACACCGACAACACACACACACACACCGACAACACACACACACACACCGACAACACACACACACACACCGACAACACACACACACACACACACACACCGACAACACACACACACACACACCGACAACACACACACACACCGACAACACACACACACACACCGACAACACACACACACACACACACACACCGACAACACACACATACACACACTGACAACACAAACACACACACACCGACAACACACACACACACACACACACTGACAACACACACACACAGACAACACACACACCGACAACACACACACACACACACCGACAACACAGACACACACACACACCGACAACACACACACACACACACACACCAATAACACACAGACACACACTGACAACACACACACACACATCGACAACACACACCCACACCGACAACACACACACACACACACACCGACAACACACACACACAGACAACACACACACACACACAAACCGACAGCACACACACACACACACACAGACAACACACACACACACAACACACACACACACACCGACAACACACGCACACACACACCGACAACACACACACACACACACCAACAACACACACACACCGACAACACTCACACACACACACACCGACAACACACACACACACAGACAACACACACACACACACACACCGACAACACACACACACACACACACACACACACACCGACAACACACACACAAACACACCGACAACACACACAAACACACACCGACAACACACACACACACACACCGACAACACACACACACACACACCGACAACACACACACACACACACACTGACAACACACACACACACCAACAACACACACACACACACACCGACAACACACACACTCACAACACACACACACACACCGACAACACACACACACACCGACAACACACACACACACACCGACAACACACACACACACACACACACACACACCGACAACACACACACACCGACAACACACACACACACACCGACAACACACACACACACACACCGACAACACACACACACACACCGACAACACATAAACACACACACACCGACAACACACACACACACACACTGACAACACACACACACACACACCGACAACACACACACACACCGACAACACCCACACACACACCGACAACACACACACACACACACACCGACAACACACACACACACACACACAAACACACCGACAACACACACACACACACACCGACAAAACACACACACACCGACAACACACACACACACACACCGACAACACACACACACACACACACACACACACACACCGACAACACACACACAAACACACCGACAACACACACAAACACACACCGACAACACACACACACACACACCGACAACACACACACACACACACCGACAACACACACACACACACACACTGACAACACACACACACACCGACAACACACACACACACACACCGACAACACACACACTCACAACACACACACACACACCGACAACACACACACACACCGACAACACACACACACACACCGACAACACACACACACACACACACACACACACCGACAACACACACACACCGACAACACACACACACACACCTACAACACACACACACACACACCGACAACACACACACACACACCGACAACACATAAACACACACACACCGACAACACACACACACACACACTGACAACACACACACACACACACCGACAACACACACACACACCGACAACACCCACACACACACCGACAACACACACACACACACACACCGACAACACACACACACACACACACAAACACACCGACAACACACACACACACACACCGACAAAACACACACACACCGACAACACACACACACACACACCGACAACACACACACACACACACACACACACACACACCGACAACACACACATACACACACTGACAACACACACACACACACACACACACACCGACAACACACACACACACACACACACTGACAACACACACACACAGACAACACACACACCGACAACACACACACACACACCGACAACACAGACACACACACACACCGACAACACACACACACAGACAACATACACACACACACAAACCGACAGCACAACACACACACACACACCGACAACACACACACACACAACACACACACACACACACACACCGACAACACACACACACACACACCGACAACACACACACACACACCGACAACACACACACACAGACAACACACACACACACACACACCGACAACACACACACACACCGACAACACACACACACACAACACACACACACACACACACACCGACAACACACACACACACACACACACACACCGACAACACAAACACAAACACACCGACAACACACACAAACACACACCGACAACACACACACACACCGACAACACACACACACACACACCGACAACACACACACACACACACACACACACCGACAACACACACACAAACACACACACCGACAACACACACACACACACACACTGACAACACACACACACACACACACCGACAACACACACACACACCGACAACACACACACACACACACACCGACAACACACACATACAAACACTGACAACACACACACACACACACACACACCGACAACACACACACACACACACACTGACAACACACACACACAGATAACACACACACCGACAACACACACACACACACCGACAACACAGACACACACACACACCGACAACACACACACACAGACAACATACACACACACACAAACCGACAGCACAACACACACACACACACCGACAACACACACACACACAACACACACACACACACACACACCGACAACACACACACACACACACCGACAACACACACACACACACCGACAACACACACACACAGACAACACACACACACACACACACCGACAACACACACACACACCGACAACACACACACACACAACACACACACACACACCGACAACACACACACACACACACACACACACACACCGACAACACACACACAAACACACCGACAACACACACAAACACACACCGACAACACACACACACACCGACAACACACACACACACACACCGACAACACACACACACACACACACACACCGACAACACACACACAAACACACACACCGACAACACACACACACACACACACTGACAACACACACACACACACACACACACCGACAACACACACACACACCGACAACACACACACACACACACCGACAACACACACACACCGACAACACACACACACACACACACACACACACCGACAACACACACACACACACACCGACAACACACACACACACAACACACACACACCGACAACACACACACACACCGACAACACACACACACACACACCGACAACACACACACACACACACCGACAACACACACACACACCGACAACACACACACACACACACCGACAACACACACACACCGACAACACACACACACACACACACACACACCGACAACACACACACACACACACCGACAACACACACACACACAACACACACACACCGACAACACACACACACACCGACAACACACACACACACACACCGACAACACACACACACCGACAACACACACACACACACACACACACACACACACCGACAACACACACACAAACACACCGACAACACACACACACACAACACACACACACACACCGACAACACACACACACACACACCGACAACACATAAACACACACACACCGACAACACACACACACACACACTGACAACACACACACACACACACCGACAACACACACACACACCGACAACACCCACACACACACCGACAACACACACACACACACACACCGACAACACACACACACACACACACAAACACACCGACAACACACACACACACACACCGACAAAACACACACACACCGACAACACACACACACACACACCGACAACACACACACACACACACACACACACACACACCGACAACACACACATACACACACTGACAACACACACACACACACACACACACACCGACAACACACACACACACACACACACTGACAACACACACACACAGACAACACACACACCGACAACACACACACACACACCGACAACACAGACACACACACACACCGACAACACACACACACAGACAACATACACACACACACAAACCGACAGCACAACACACACACACACACCGACAACACACACACACACAACACACACACACACACACACACCGACAACACACACACACACACACCGACAACACACACACACACACCGACAACACACACACACAGACAACACACACACACACACACACCGACAACACACACACACACCGACAACACACACACACACAACACACACACACACACACACACCGACAACACACACACACACACACACACACACCGACAACACAAACACAAACACACCGACAACACACACAAACACACACCGACAACACACACACACACCGACAACACACACACACACACACCGACAACACACACACACACACACACACACACCGACAACACACACACAAACACACACACCGACAACACACACACACACACACACTGACAACACACACACACACACACACCGACAACACACACACACACCGACAACACACACACACACACACACCGACAACACACACATACAAACACTGACAACACACACACACACACACACACACCGACAACACACACACACACACACACTGACAACACACACACACAGATAACACACACACCGACAACACACACACACACACCCACAACACAGACACACACACACACCGACAACACACACACACAGACAACATACACACACACACAAACCGACAGCACAACACACACACACACACCGACAACACACACACACACAACACACACACACACACACACACCGACAACACACACACACACACACCGACAACACACACACACACACCGACAACACACACACACAGACAACACACACACACACACACACCGACAACACACACACACACCGACAACACACACACACACAACACACACACACACACCGACAACACACACACACACACACACACACACACACCGACAACACACACACAAACACACCGACAACACACACAAACACACACCGACAACACACACACACACCGACAACACACACACACACACACCGACAACACACACACACACACACACACACCGACAACACACACACAAACACACACACCGACAACACACACACACACACACACTGACAACACACACACACACACACACACACCGACAACACACACACACACCGACAACACACACACACACACACCGACAACACACACACACCGACAACACACACACACACACACACACACACACCGACAACACACACACACACACACCGACAACACACACACACACAACACACACACACCGACAACACACACACACACCGACAACACACACACACACACACCGACAACACACACACACACACACCGACAACACACACACACACCGACAACACACACACACACACACCGACAACACACACACACCGACAACACACACACACACACACACACACACCGACAACACACACACACACACACCGACAACACACACACACACAACACACACACACCGACAACACACACACACACCGACAACACACACACACACACACCGACAACACACACACACCGACAACACACACACACACACACACACACACACACACCGACAACACACACACAAACACACCGACAACACACACACACACAACACACACACACACACCGACAACACACACACACACACACTGACAACACACACACACAAACACACCTACAACACACACACACACACCGACAACACACACACACACACACACCGACAACACACACACACACACCGACAACACACACACACACACACCGACAACACACACACACACCGACAACACACACACACACACACACCAGCAACACACACACACACACACCGACAACACACACACACACACACCGACAACACACACACACACACACCGACAACACACACACACCGACAACACACACACACACACACACTGACAACACACACACACACACACACACCGACAACACACACACACACACACACACCGACAACACACACACACACACACACCGACAACACACACACCGACAACACACACACACACACACACACCGACAACACACACACACACACACCGACAACACACACACACACAACACACACACACACACCGACAACACACACACCCACACACCGACAACACACACACACACACCGACAACACACACACACACACACCGACAACACACACACACACACACACACACACACTCACCGACAACACACAAACACCGACAACACACACACACACCGACAACACACACACACACCGACAATACACACACACACACACACACTGACAACACACACACACAGACCGACCACACACACACACACACACCGACAACACAGCGACAACACACACACACACACACCGACAACACACACACACACACCGACAACACACACACACACAACACACACACACACACCGACAACACAAACACACACCGACAACACACACACACACACACACACCGACAACACACACACACACACCGACAACACACACACACACACACACCAGCAACACACACACACACACACCGACAGCACACACACACACACACCGACAACACACACACACACACAACACACACACACACACACCGACAACACACACACACACCGACAACACACACACACACACCGACAACACACACACACACACCGACCACACACACACACACACACCGACAACACACCGACAACACACACACACACACACCGACAACACACACACAAACACACCGACAACACACCGACAACACACACACACACACACACCGACAACACACACACACACACAACACACACACACACACACCGACAACACACACACACACACACCGACAACACACACACACACACACCGACAACACACACACACACAACACACACACACACACCGACAACACACACACCCACACACCGACAACACACACACACACACCGACAACACACACACACACACACCGACAACACACACACACACACACACACACACACTCACCGACAACACACAAACACCGACAACACACACACACACCGACAACACACACACACACCGACAACACACACACACACCGACAACACACACACACACACACACACACACACACTCACCGACAACACACAAACACCGACAACACACACACACACCGACAACACACACACACACCGACAACACACACACACACCGACAACACACACACACACACAACACACACACACACACACCGACAACACACACACACACCGACAACACACACACACACAACACACACACACACCGACAACACACACACACACACACACCGACAACACACACACAAACACACCGACAACACACACAAACACACACCGACAACACACACACACACACCGACAACACACACACACACACACACCAGCAACACACACACACACACACCGACAACACACACACACACACACACCGACAACACACACACCGACAACACACACACAAACACACCGACAACACACACACACACAACACACACACACACACCGACAACACACACACACACACACTGACAACACACACACACAAACACACCTACAACACACACACACACACCGACAACACACACACACACACCGACAACACACACACACACCGACAACACACACACACACACACCGACAACACACACACACACCGACAACACACACACACACACACACCAGCAACACACACACACACACACCGACAACACACACACACACACACCGACAACACACACACACACACACCGACAACACACACACACCGACAACACACACACACACACACACTGACAACACACACACACACACACACACCGACAACACACACACACACACACACACCGACAACACACACACACACACACACCGACAACACACACACCGACAACACACACACACACACACACACCGACAACACACACACACACACACCGACAACACACACACACACAACACACACACACACACCGACAACACACACACCCACACACCGACAACACACACACACACACCGACAACACACACACACACACACCGACAACACACACACACACACACACACACACACTCACCGACAACACACAAACACCGACAACACACACACACACCGACAACACACACACACACCGACAACACACACACACACCGACAATACACACACACACACACACACTGACAACACACACACACAGACCGACCACACACACACACACACACCGACAACACACCGACAACACACACACACACACACCGACAACACACACACACACACCGACAACACACACACACACAACACACACACACACACCGACAACACAAACACACACCGACAACACACACACACACACACACCGACAACACACACACACACACCGACAACACACACACACACACACACCAGCAACACACACACACACACACCGACAGCACACACACACACACACACACCGACAACACACACACACACACAACACACACACACACACACCGACAACACACACAGACACCGACAACACACACACACACACCGACAACACACACACACACACCGACCACACACACACACACACACCGACAACACACCGACAACACACACACACACACACCGACAACACACACACAAACACACCGACAACACACCGACAACACACACACACACACACACCGACAACACACACACACACACAACACACACACACACACACCGACAACACACACACACACACCGACAACACACACACACACAACACACACACACACCGACAACACACACACACACACACACCGACAACACACACACAAACACACCGACAACACACACAAACACACACCGACAACACACACACACACACCGACAACACACACACACACACACACCAGCAACACACACACACACACACCGACAACACACACACACACACACACACACCGACAACACACACACACACACACTGACAACACACACACACACACCGACAACACACACACACACACACCGACAAAACACACACACACACACCGACAACACACACACACACACACACCGACAACACACACACACACACACCGACAACACACACACACACACAACACACACACACACACCGACAACACACACACACACACACCGACAACACACACACATAAACACACCTACAACACACACACACACACACCGACAACACACACACACACACCGACAACACACACACACACACCGACAACACACACACACACACACACACACCAACAACACACACACACACCGACAACACACACACACACACACCAGCAACACACACACACACACACCGACAACACACACACACACACACCGACAACACACACACACACACACCGACAACACACACACACACACACCGACAACACACACACACACACACCGACAACACACACACACACACACACTGACAACACACACACACACACCGACAACACACACACACACACCGACAACACACACACACACACACCGACAACACACACACACAGACAACACACACACACACACACACCGACAGCACACACACACACACCGACAACACACACACACACACACAACACACACACACACACACCGACAACACACACACACACCGACAACACACACACACACCGACAACACACACACACACACACACCGACAACACACACACACACACCGACCACACACACACACACACCGACAACACACCGACAACACACACACACACACACCGACAACACACACACACACACCGACAACACACACACACACAACACACACACACACACCGACAACACACACACACACACACACCGACAACACACACACACACACCGATAACACACACACACACACACCAGCAACACACACACACACCGACAACACACACACACCGACAACACACACACACACACACCGACAACACACACACACACACACACACCGACAACACACACACACACACACCGACAACACACACACACACACCGACAACACACACACACACACACTGACAACACACACACACACACACCGACAACACACACACACACACCGACAACACACACACACACACCGACAACACACACATACACACCGACAACACACACACACACACACACACACACCGACAACACACACACACACACACCGACAACACACACACACACACACCGACAACACACACACACACACACCGACAACACACACATACACACACTGACAACACACACACACACACACACACCGACAACACACACACACACACACACACCGACAACACACACACACACCACACACCGACAACACACACACCGACAACACACACACACACACACACACCGACAACACACACACACACACACCGACAACACACACACACACAACACACACACACACACCGACAACACACACACCCACACACCGACAACACACACACACACACCGACAACACACACACACACACACCGACAACACACACACACACACACACACACACACTCACCGACAACACACAAACACCGACAACACACACACACACCGACAACACACACACACACCGACAACACACACACACACCGACAATACACACACACACACACACACTGACAACACACACACACAGACCGACCACACACACACACACACACCGACAACACAGCGACAACACACACACACACACACCGACAACACACACACACACACCGACAACACACACACACACAACACACACACACACACCGACAACACAAACACACACCGACAACACACACACACACACACACACCGACAACACACACACACACACCGACAACACACACACACACACACACCAGCAACACACACACACACACACCGACAGCACACACACACACACACCGACAACACACACACACACACAACACACACACACACACACCGACAACACACACACACACCGACAACACACACACACACACCGACAACACACACACACACACCGACCACACACACACACACACACCGACAACACACCGACAACACACACACACACACACCGACAACACACACACAAACACACCGACAACACACCGACAACACACACACACACACACACCGACAACACACACACACACACAACACACACACACACACACCGACAACACACACACACACACACCGACAACACACACACACACACACCGACAACACACACACACACAACACACACACACACACCGACAACACACACACCCACACACCGACAACACACACACACACACCGACAACACACACACACACACACCGACAACACACACACACACACCACACACACACTCACCGACAACACACAAACACCGACAACACACACACACACCGACAACACACACACACACCGACAACACACACACACACCGACAACACACACACACACACACACACACACACTCACCGACAACACACAAACACCGACAACACACACACACACCGACAACACACACACACACCGACAACACACACACACACCGACAACACACACACACACACAACACACACACACACACACCGACAACACACACACACACCGACAACACACACACACACAACACACACACACACCGACAACACACACACACACACACACCGACAACACACACACAAACACACCGACAACACACACAAACACACACCGACAACACACACACACACACCGACAACACACACACACACACACACCAGCAACACACACACACACACACCGACAACACACACACACACACACACCGACAACACACACACCGACAACACACACACAAACACACCGACAACACACACACACACAACACACACACACACACCGACAACACACACACACACACACTGACAACACACACACACAAACACACCTACAACACACACACACACACCGACAACACACACACACACACCGACAACACACACACACACCGACAACACACACACACACACACCGACAACACACACACACACCGACAACACACACACACACACACACCAGCAACACACACACACACACACCGACAACACACACACACACACACCGACAACACACACACACACACACCGACAACACACACACACCGACAACACACACACACACACACACTGACAACACACACACACACACACACACCGACAACACACACACACACACACACACCGACAACACACACACACACACACACCGACAACACACACACCGACAACACACACACACACACACACACCGACAACACACACACACACACACCGACAACACACACACACACAACACACACACACACACCGACAACACACACACCCACACACCGACAACACACACACACACACCGACAACACACACACACACACACCGACAACACACACACACACACACACACACACACTCACCGACAACACACAAACACCGACAACACACACACACACCGACAACACACACACACACCGACAACACACACACACACCGACAATACACACACACACACACACACTGACAACACACACACACAGACCGACCACACACACACACACACACCGACAACACACCGACAACACACACACACACACACCGACAACACACACACACACACCGACAACACACACACACACAACACACACACACACACCGACAACACAAACACACACCGACAACACACACACACACACACACCGACAACACACACACACACACCGACAACACACACACACACACACACCAGCAACACACACACACACACACCGACAGCACACACACACACACACACACACCGACAACACACACACACACACAACACACACACACACACACCGACAACACACACACACACCGACAACACACACACACACACCGACAACACACACACACACACCGACCACACACACACACACACACCGACAACACACACACACACACACCGACAACACACACACAAACACACCGACAACACACCGACAACACACACACACACACACACCGACAACACACACACACACACAACACACACACACACACACCGACAACACACACACACACACCGACAACACACACACACACAACACACACACACACCGACAACACACACACACACACACACCGACAACACACACACAAACACACCGACAACACACACAAACACACACCGACAACACACACACACACACCGACAACACACACACACACACACACCAGCAACACACACACACACACACCGACAACACACACACACACACACACACACCGACAACACACACACACACACACTGACAACACACACACACACACCGACAACACACACACACACACACCGACAAAACACACACACACACACCGACAACACACACACACACACACACCGACAACACACACACACACACACCGACAACACACACACACACACAACACACACACACACACCGACAACACACACACACACACACCGACAACACACACACATAAACACACCTACAACACACACACACACACACCGACAACACACACACACACACCGACAACACACACACACACACCGACAACACACACACACACACACACACCAACAACACACACACACACCGACAACACACACACACACACACCAGCAACACACACACACACACACCGACAACACACACACACACACACCGACAACACACACACACACACACCGACAACACACACACACACACACCGACAACACACACACACACACACCGACAACACACACACACACACACACTGACAACACACACACACACACCGACAACACACACACACACACCGACAACACACACACACACACACCGACAACACACACACACAGACAACACACACACACACACACACCGACAGCACACACACACACACACACCGACAACACACACACACACACACAACACACACACACACACACCGACAACACACATACACACCGACAACACACACACACACCGACAACACACACACACACACACACCGACAACACACACACACACACCGACCACACACACACACACACCGACAACACACCGACAACACACACACACACACACCGACAACACACACACACACACCGACAACACACACACACACAACACACACACACACACCGACAACACACACACACACACACACCGACAACACACACACACACACCGATAACACACACACACACACACCAGCAACACACACACACACCGACAACACACACACACCGACAACACACACACACACACACCGACAACACACACACACACACACACACCGACAACACACACACACACACACCGACAACACACACACACACACCGACAACACACACACACACACACTGACAACACACACACACACACACCGACAACACACACACACACACCGACAACACACACACACACACCGACAACACACACATACACACCGACAACACACACACACACACACACACACACCGACAACACACACACACACACACCGACAACACACACACACACACACCGACAACACACACACACACACACCGACAACACACACATACACACACTGACAACACACACACACACACACACACCGACAACACACACACACACACACTGACAACACACACACACACACACACAGACAACACACACACACACCGACAACACACACACACACACCGACAACACAGACACACACACACACCGACAACACACACACACACACACACACACCGATAACACACAGACACACACTGACAACACACACACACACACACCGACAACACACACACACACACACCGACAACACACACACACACACACACACCGACAACACACACACACAGACAACACACACACACACACACACCGACAGCACACACACACACACCGAGAAGACACACACACACACAACACACACACACACACACCGACAACACACACACACACCGACAACACACACACACACCGACAACACACACACACACACACACCGACAACACACACACACACACCGACCACACACACACACACACACCGACAACACACCGACAACACACACACACACACCGACAACACACACACACACACCGACAACACACACACACACAACACACACACACACACCGACAACACAAACACACACACACACACACCGACAACACACACACACACACAACACACACACACACACACCGACAACACACACACACACCGACAACACACACACACACACCGACAACACACACACACACACCGACCACACACACACACACACACCGACAACACACACACACACACACCGACAACACACACACAAACACACCGACAACACACCGACAACACACACACACACACACACCGACAACACACACACACACACAACACACACACACACACACCGACAACACACACACACACACCGACAACACACACACACACAACACACACACACACCGACAACACACACACACACACACACCGACAACACACACACAAACACACCGACAACACACACAAACACACACCGACAACACACACACACACACCGACACACACACACACACACACCAGCAACACACACACACACACACCGACAACACACACACACACACACACACACCGACAACACACACACACACACACTGACAACACACACACACACACCGACAACACACACACACACACACCGACAAAACACACACACACACACCGACAACACACACACACACACACACCGACAACACACACACACACACACCGACAACACACACACACACACAACACACACACACACACCGACAACACACACACACACACACCGACAACACACACACATAAACACACCTACAACACACACACACACACACCGACAACACACACACACACACCGACAACACACACACACACACCGACAACACACACACACACACACACACCAACAACACACACACACACCGACAACACACACACACACACACCAGCAACACACACACACACACACCGACAACACACACACACACACACCGACAACACACACACACACACACCGACAACACACACACACACACACCGACAACACACACACACACACACCGACAACACACACACACACACACACTGACAACACACACACACACACCGACAACACACACACACACACCGACAACACACACACACACACACCGACAACACACACACACAGACAACACACACACACACACACACCGACAGCACACACACACACACACACCGACAACACACACACACACACACAACACACACACACACACACCGACAACACACACACACACCGACAACACACACACACACCGACAACACACACACACACACACACCGACAACACACACACACACACCGACCACACACACACACACACCGACAACACACCGACAACACACACACACACACACCGACAACACACACACACACACCGACAACACACACACACACACACACACACACACACCGACAACACACACACACACACACACCGACAACACACACACACACACCGATAACACACACACACACACACCAGCAACACACACACACACCGACAACACACACACACCGACAACACACACACACACACACCGACAACACACACACACACACACCGACAACACACACACACACACACCGACAACACACACACACACACCGACAACACACACACACACACACTGACAACACACACACACACACACCGACAACACACACACACACACCGACAACACACACACACACACCGACAACACACACATACACACCGACAACACACACACACACACACACACACACCGACAACACACACACACACACACCGACAACACACACACACACACACCGACAACACACACACACACACACCGACAACACACACATACACACACTGACAACACACACACACACACACACACCGACAACACACACACACACACACTGACAACACACACACACACACACACAGACAACACACACACACACCGACAACACACACACACACACCGACAACACAGACACACACACACACCGACAACACACACACACACACACACACACCGATAACACACAGACACACACTGACAACACACACACACACACACCGACAACACACACACACACACACCGACAACACACACACACACACACACACCGACAACACACACACACAGACAACACACACACACACACACACCGACAGCACACACACACACACCGAGAAGACACACACACACACAACACACACACACACACACCGACAACACACACACACACCGACAACACACACACACACCGACAACACACACACACACACACACCGACAACACACACACACACACCGACCACACACACACACACACACCGACAACACACCGACAACACACACACACACACCGACAACACACACACACACACCGACAACACACACACACACAACACACACACACACACCGACAACACAAACACACACACACACCGACAACACACACACAAACACACCGACAACACACACAAACACACACCGACAACACACACACACACACCGACAACACACACACACACACACACACCAGCAACACACACACACACACACCGACAACACACACACACACACCGACAACACACACACACACACACTGACAACACACACACACACACCGACAACACACACACACCGACAAACACACACACACACACCGACAACACACACACACACACACACCGACAACACACACACACACACACCGACAACACACACACACACAACACACACACACACACCGACAACACACACACACACACACCGACAACACACACACACAAACACACCTACAACACACACACACAGACAACACACACACACACACACACCGACAGCACACACACACACACACCGACAACACACACACACACACAACACACACACACACCGACAACACACACACACACACACACCGACAACACACACACACACACCGACCACACACACACACACACACCGACAACACACCGACAACACACACACACACACACCGACAACACACACACAAACACACCGACAACACACCGACAACACACACACACACACACACCGACAACACACACACACACACAACACACACACACACACACCGACAACACACACACACACCGACAACACACACACACACAACACACACACACACCGACAACACACACACACACACCGACAACACACACACAAACACACCGACAACACACACAAACACACACCGACAACACACACACACACACCGACAACACACACACACACACACACCAGCAACACACACACACACACACCGACAACACACACACACACACACACCGACAACACACACACACACACACTGACAACACACACACACACACCGACAACACACACACACACACACCGACAAAACACACACACACACACCGACAACACACACACACACACACACCGACAACACACACACACACACACCGACAACACACACACACACAACACACACACACACACCGACCACACACACACACACACACACCGACAACACACCGATAACACACACACACACACACCGACAACACACACACACACACCGACAACACACACACCGACAACACACACACACACACACACCGACAACACACACACACACACACCGACAACACACACACACACAACACACACACACACACCGACAACACACACACACACACACCGACAACACACACACACAAACACACCTACAACACACACACACACACACCGACAACACACACACACACACTGACAACACACACACACACACCGACAACACACACACACACACACACACCGACAACACACACACACACCGACAACACACACACACACACACCAGCAACACACACACACACACACCGACAACACACACACACACACACCGACAACACACACACACACACCGACAACACACACACAAACACACCGACAACGCACACACACACACACACACCGACAACACACCGACAACACACACACACACACACCGACAACACACACACACACACCGACAACACACACACACACAACACACACACACACACCGACAACACAAACACACACACACACCGACAACACACACACACACACACACCGACAACACACACACACACACCGACCACACACACACACACACACCGACAACACACCGACAACACACACACACACACCGACAACACACACACACACACCGACAACACACACACACACAACACACACACACACACCGACAACACAAACACACACACACACCGACAACACACACACAAACACACCGACAACACACACAAACACACACCGACAACACACACACACACACCGACAACACACACACACACACACACACCAGCAACACACACACACACACACCGACAACACACACACACACACCGACAACACACACACACACACACTGACAACACACACACACACACCGACAACACACACACACCGACAAAACACACACACACACACCGACAACACACACACACACACACACCGACAACACACACACACACACACCGACAACACACACACACACAACACACACACACACACCGACAACACACACACACACACACCGACAACACACACACACAAACACACCTACAACACACACACACAGACAACACACACACACACACACACCGACAGCACACACACACACACACCGACAACACACACACACACACAACACACACACACACCGACAACACACACACACACACACACCGACAACACACACACACACACCGACCACACACACACACACACACCGACAACACACCGACAACACACACACACACACACCGACAACACACACACAAACACACCGACAACACACCGACAACACACACACACACACACACCGACAACACACACACACACACAACACACACACACACACACCGACAACACACACACACACCGACAACACACACACACACAACACACACACACACCGACAACACACACACACACACCGACAACACACACACAAACACACCGACAACACACACAAACACACACCGACAACACACACACACACACCGACAACACACACACACACACACACCAGCAACACACACACACACACACCGACAACACACACACACACACACACCGACAACACACACACACACACACTGACAACACACACACACACACCGACAACACACACACACACACACCGACAAAACACACACACACACACCGACAACACACACACACACACACACCGACAACACACACACACACACACCGACAACACACACACACACAACACACACACACACACCGACCACACACACACACACACACCGACAACACACCGATAACACACACACACACACACCGACAACACACACACACACACCGACAACACACACACCGACAACACACACACACACACACACCGACAACACACACACACACACACCGACAACACACACACACACAACACACACACACACACCGACAACACACACACACACACACCGACAACACACACACACAAACACACCTACAACACACACACACACACACCGACAACACACACACACACACTGACAACACACACACACACACCGACAACACACACACACACACACACACCGACAACACACACACACACCGACACACACACACACACACACCAGCAACACACACACACACACACCGACAACACACACACACACACACCGACAACACACACACACACACCGACAACACACACACAAACACACCGACAACGCACACACACACACACACACACACCGACAACACACCGACAACACACAAACACACACACCGACAACACACACACACACACCGACAACACACACACACACAACACACACACACACACCGACAACACAAACACACACACACACCGACAACACACACACAAACACACCGACAACACACACAAACACACACCGACAACACACACACACCGACAACACACACACACACACACACCAGCAACACACACACACACACACCGACAACACACACACACACACACCGACAACACACACACACACACACTGACAACACACACACACACACCGACAACACACACACACCGACAAAACACACACACACACACCGACAACACACACACACACACCGACAACACACACACACACCGACAACACACACACACACAACACACACACACACACCGACAACACACACACACACACACCGACAACACACACACACAAACACACCTACAACACACACACACAGACAACACACACACACACACACACCGACAGCACACACACACACACACCGACAACACACACACACAACACACACACACACACACCGACAACACACACACACACCGACAACACACACACACACACACACCGACAACACACACACACACACACACCGACAACACACCGACAACACACACACACACACCGACAACACACACACAAACACACCGACAACACACCGACAACACACACACACACACACACACCGACAACACACACACACACACAACACACACACACACACACCGACAACACACACACACACCGACAACACACACACACACAACACACACACACACCGACAACACACACACACACACACCGACAACACACACACAAACACACCGACAACACACACAAACACACACCGACAACACACACACACACACCGACAACACACACACACACACACACCAGCAACACACACACACACACACCGACAACACACACACACACACACACACCGACAACACACACACACACACACTGACAACACACACACACACACCGACAACACACACACACACACACCGACAAAACACACACACACACACCGACAACACACACACACACACACACCGACAACACACACACACACACACCGACAACACACACACACACAACACACACACACACACCGACCACACACACACACACACACCGACAACACACCGATAACACACACACACACACACCGACAACACACACACACACACCGACAACACACACACACACAAAACACACACACACACACACACCGACAACACACACACACACCGACAACACACACACACACACACCAGCAACACACACACACACACACCGACAACACACACACACACACCGACAACACACACACACACACACCGACAACACACACACACACACACACACCGACAACACACACACACACACACCGACAACACACACACACACACCGACAACACACACACACTGACAACACACACACACACCGACAACACACACACACACACACCGACAACACACACACACACACCGACAACACACACACACACACCGACAACACACACACACACACACACACACCGACAACACACACACAAACACACCGACAACACACACAAACACACACCGACAACACACACACACCGACAACACACACACACACACACACCAGCAACACACACACACACACACCGACAACACACACACACACACACCGACAACACACACACACACACACTGACAACACACACACACACACCGACAACACACACACACCGACAAAACACACACACACACACCGACAACACACACACACACACCGACAACACACACACACACCGACAACACACACACACACAACACACACACACACACCGACAACACACACACACACACACCGACAACACACACACACAAACACACCTACAACACACACACACAGACAACACACACACACACACACACCGACAGCACACACACACACACACCGACAACACACACACACAACACACACACACACACACCGACAACACACACACACACCGACAACACACACACACACACACACCGACAACACACACACACACACACACCGACAACACACCGACAACACACACACACACACACCGACAACACACACACAAACACACCGACAACACACCGACAACACACACACACACACACACACCGACAACACACACACACACACAACACACACACACACACACCGACAACACACACACACACCGACAACACACACACACACAACACACACACACACCGACAACACACACACACACACACCGACAACACACACACAAACACACCGACAACACACACAAACACACACCGACAACACACACACACACACCGACAACACACACACACACACACACCAGCAACACACACACACACACACCGACAACACACACACACACACACACACCGACAACACACACACACACACACTGACAACACACACACACACACCGACAACACACACACACACACACCGACAAAACACACACACACACACCGACAACACACACACACACACACACCGACAACACACACACACACACACCGACAACACACACACACACAACACACACACACACACCGACCACACACACACACACACACCGACAACACACCGATAACACACACACACACACACCGACAACACACACACACACACCGACAACACACACACACACAAAACACACACACACACACACACCGACAACACACACACACACCGACAACACACACACACACACACCAGCAACACACACACACACACACCGACAACACACACACACACACCGACAACACACACACACACACACCGACAACACACACACACACACACACACCGACAACACACACACACACACACCGACAACACACACACACACACCGACAACACACACACACTGACAACACACACACACACCGACAACACACACACACACACACCGACAACACACACACACACACCGACAACACACACACACACACCGACAACACACACACACACACACACACACCGACAACACACACACACACCGACAACACACACACACACACACCAGCAACACACACACACACACACCGACAACACACACACACACACACCGACAACACACACACACACACCGACAACACACACACAAACACACCGACAACGCACACACACACACACACACCGACAACACACCGACAACACACACACACACACACCGACAACACACACACACACACCGACAACACACACACACACAACACACACACACACACCGACAACACAAACACACACACACACCGACAACACACACACACACACACACCGACAACACACACACACACACCGACCACACACACACACACACACCGACAACACACCGACAACACACACACACACACCGACAACACACACACACACACCGACAACACACACACACACAACACACACACACACACCGACAACACAAACACACACACACACCGACAACACACACACAAACACACCGACAACACACACAAACACACACCGACAACACACACACACACACCGACAACACACACACACACACACACACCAGCAACACACACACACACACACCGACAACACACACACACACACCGACAACACACACACACACACACTGACAACACACACACACACACCGACAACACACACACACCGACAAAACACACACACACACACCGACAACACACACACACACACACACCGACAACACACACACACACACACCGACAACACACACACACACAACACACACACACACACCGACAACACACACACACACACACACCGACAGCACACACACACACACACCGACAACACACACACACACACAACACACACACACACCGACAACACACACACACACACACACCGACAACACACACACACACACCGACCACACACACACACACACACCGACAACACACCGACAACACACACACACACACACCGACAACACACACACAAACACACCGACAACACACCGACAACACACACACACACACACACCGACAACACACACACACACACAACACACACACACACACACCGACAACACACACACACACCGACAACACACACACACACAACACACACACACACCGACAACACACACACACACACCGACAACACACACACAAACACACCGACAACACACACAAACACACACCGACAACACACACACACACACCGACAACACACACACACACACACACCAGCAACACACACACACACACACACACCGACAACACACACACACACACACACCGACAACACACACACACACACACTGACAACACACACACACACACCGACAACACACACACACACACACCGACAAAACACACACACACACACCGACAACACACACACACACACACACCGACAACACACACACACACACACACCGACAACACACACACACACAACACACACACACACACCGACCACACACACACACACACACCGACAACACACCGATAACACACACACACACACACCGACAACACACACACACACACCGACAACACACACACCGACAACACACACACACACACACCGACAACACACACACACACACACCGACAACACACACACACACAACACACACACACACACCGACAACACACACACACACACACCGACAACACACACACACACAAACACACCTACAACACACACACACACACACCGACAACACACACACACACACTGACAACACACACACACACACCGACAACACACACACACACACACACACCGACAACACACACACACACACACCAGCAACACACACACACACACACCGACAACACACACACACACACACCGACAACACACACACACACACCGACAACACACACACAAACACACCGACAACGCACACACACACACACACACACACCGACAACACACCGACAACACACACACACACACACACCGACAACACACACACACACACCGACAACACACACACACACAACACACACACACACACCGACAACACAAACACACACACACACCGACAACACACACACAAACACACCGACAACACACACAAACACACACCGACAACACACACACACCGACAACACACACACACACACACACCAGCAACACACACACACACACACCGACAACACACACACACACACCGACAACACACACACACACACACTGACAACACACACACACACACCGACAACACACACACACCGACAAAACACACACACACACACCGACAACACACACACACACACCGACAACACACACACACACCGACAACACACACACACACAACACACACACACACACCGACAACACACACACACACACACCGACAACACACACACACAAACACACCTACAACACACACACACAGACAACACACACACACACACACACCGACAGCACACACACACACACACCGACAACACACACACACAACACACACACACACACACCGACAACACACACACACACCGACAACACACACACACACACACACCGACAACACACACACACACACACACCGACAACACACCGACAACACACACACACACACACCGACAACACACACACAAACACACCGACAACACACCGACAACACACACACACACACACACACCGACAACACACACACACACACAACACACACACACACACACCGACAACACACACACACACCGACAACACACACACACACAACACACACACACACCGACAACACACACACACACACACCGACAACACACACACAAACACACCGACAACACACACAAACACACACCGACAACACACACACACACACCGACAACACACACACACACACACACCAGCAACACACACACACACACACCGACAACACACACACACACACACACACCGACAACACACACACACACACACTGACAACACACACACACACACCGACAACACACACACACACACACCGACAAAACACACACACACACACCGACAACACACACACACACACACACCGACAACACACACACACACACACCGACAACACACACACACACAACACACACACACACACCGACCACACACACACACACACACCGACAACACACCGATAACACACACACACACACACACCGACAACACACACACACACACCGACAACACACACACACACAAAACACACACACACACACACACCGACAACACACACACACACCGACAACACACACACACACACACCAGCAACACACACACACACACACCGACAACACACACACACACACCGACAACACACACACACACACACCGACAACACACACACACACACACACACCGACAACACACACACACACACACCGACAACACACACACACACACCGACAACACACACACACTGACAACACACACACACACCGACAACACACACACACACACACCGACAACACACACACACACACCGACAACACACACACACACACCGACAACACACACACACACACACACACACACCGACAACAAACACACACACACACCGACAACACACACACACACACACCGACAACACACACACACACACACACACCGACAACACACACACACACACACACCGACAACACACACATACACACACTGACAACACACACACACACACACCGACAACACACACACACACACACTGACAACACACACACACACACACAGACAACACACACACACACACCGACAACACACACACACACACCGACAACACAGACACACACACACACCGACAACACACACACACACACACACACCGATAACACACAGACACACACTGACAACACACACACACACACACCGACAACACACACACACAGACAACACACACACACACACACACACACCGACAGCACACACACACACACCGACAACACACACACACACACAACACACACACACACACACCGACAACACACACACACACCGACAACACACACACACACACCGACAACACACACACACACACCGACAACACACACACACACAACACACACACACACACCGACAACACAAACACACACACACACCGACAACACACACACAAACACACCGACAACACACACAAACACACACCGACAACACACACACACACACCGACAACACACACACACACACACACCAGCAACACACACACACACACACCGACAACACACACACACACACCGACAACACACACACACACACTGACAACACACACAAACACACCGACAACACACACACACACACACCAACAAAACACACACACACACACCGACAACACACACACACACACACACCGACAACACACACACACACACACCGACAACACACACACACACAACACACACACACACACCGACAACACACACACACACACACCGACAACACACACACACAAACACACCTACAACACACACACACAGACAACACACACACACACACACACACCGACAGCACACACACACACACACCGACAACACACACACACACACAACACACACACACACACACCGACAACACACACACACACCGACAAAACACACACACACACACACACCGACAACACACACACACACACCGACCACACACACACACACACACCGACAACACACCGACAACACACACACACACACACCGACAACACACACACAAACACACCGACAACACACCGACAACACACACAAACACACACCGACAACACACACACACACACCGACAACACACACACACACACACACCAGCAACACACACACACACACACCGACAACACACACACACACACCGACAACACACACACACACACTGACAACACACACACACACACCGACAACACACACACACACACACCAACAAAACACACACACACACACCGACAACACACACACACACACACACCGACAACACACACACACACACACCGACAACACACACACACACAACACACACACACACACCGACAACACACACACACACACCGACAACACACACACACAAACACACCTACAACACACACACACAGACAACACACACACACACACACACACCGACAGCACACACACACACACACACCGACAACACACACACACACACAACACACACACACACACACCGACAACACACACACACCGACAACACACACACACACACACACCGACAACACACACACACACACCGACCACACACACACACACACACCGACACTACACCGACAACACACACACACACACACCCCGACATCACACACACAAACACACCGACAACACACCGACAACACACACACACACACACACCGACAACACACACACACAACACACACACACACACACCGACAACACACACACACACCGACAACACACACACACACAACACACACACACACCGACAACACACACACACACACACACACCGACAACACACACACAAACACACCGACAACACACACAAACACACACCGACAACACACACACACACACCGACAACACACACACACACACACACCAGCAACACACACACACACACACCGACAACACACACACACACACACCGACAACACACACACACACACACACCGACAACACACACACACACACACTGACAACACACACACACACACCGACAACACACACACACACACACCGACAAAACACACACACACACACCGACAACACACACACACACACACACCGACAACACACACACACACACACCGACAACACACACACACACAACACACACACACACACCGACAACACACACACACACACACCGACAACACACACACACAAACACACCTACAACACACACACACACACACCGACAACACACACACACACACTGACAACACACACACACACACCGACAACACACACACACACACACACACCGACAACACACACACACACCGACAACACACACACACACACACCAGCAACACACACACACACCGACAACACACACACACACACACCGACAACACACACACACACACCGACAACACACACACAAACACACCGACAACGCACACTTACACACACACACCGACAACACACCGACAACACACACACACACACACCGACAACACACAAACACACACCGACAACACACACACACACAACACACACACACACACCGACAACACAAACACACACACACACCGACAACACACACACAAACACACCGACAACACACACAAACACACACCGACAACACACACACACACACCGACAACACACACACACACACACACCAGCAACACACACACACACACACCGACAACACACACACACACACCGACAACACACACACACACACTGACAACACACACACACACACCGACAACACACACACACCGACAAAACACACACACACACACCGACAACACACACACACACACCGACAACACACACACACACACACCGACAACACACACACACACAACACACACACACACACCGACAACACACACACACACACACCGACAACACACACACACAAACACACCTACAACACACACACACAGACAACACACACACACACACCGACAGCACACACACACACACACCGACAACACACACACACACACAACACACACACACACACACCGACAACACACACACACACCGACAACACACACACACACACACACCGACAACACACACACACACACCGACCACACACACACACACACACCGACAACACACCGACAACACACACACACACCGACAACACACACACACACACCGACAACACACACACACACACCGACCACACACACAAACACACACCGACAACACACACACACACACCGACAACACACACACACACACACACCAGCAACACACACACACACACACCGACAACACACACACACACACACACACACCGACAACACACACACACACACACTGACAACACACACACACACAGCGACAACACACACACACACACACCGACAAAACACACACACACACACCGACAACACACACACACACACACACCGACAACACACACACACACACACCGACAACACACACACACACAACACACACACACCGACAACACACACACACACACACCGACAACACACACACACAAACACACCTACAACACACACACACACACACCGACAACACACACACACACACTGACAACACACACACACACACCGACAACACACACACACACACACACACCGACAACACACACACACACTGACAACACACACACACACACCGACAACGCACACACACACACACCGACAACACACACACACACACACACTGACAACACACACACACACACCGACAACACACACACACACACACCGACAACACACACACACACACACACACACCGACAACACACACACACAGACAACACACACACACACACACACACCGACAGCACACACACACACACACCGACAACACACACACACACACACAACACACACACACACACACCGACAACACACATACACACCGACAACACACACACACACCGACAACACACTTACACACACACACACACCGACAACACACACACACACACCGACCACACACACACACACACACCGACAACACACCGACAACACACACACACACACACAACACACACACACACACCGACAACACACACACACACACACACCGACAACACACACACAAACACACACACACACCGACAACACACACACACACACACTGACAACACACACACACACACACACGCCGACAACACACACACACACACACCGACAAAACACACACACACACACCGACAACACACACAGACAACACACACACACACACACCGACAACACACACACAAACACACCGACAACGCACACACACACACACACACCGACAACACACCGACAACACACACACACACACACCGACAACACACACACACACACCGACAACACACACACACACAACACACACACACACACCGACAACACAAACACACACACACACCGACAACACACACACAAACACACCGACAACACACACAAACACACACCGACAACACACACACACCGACAACACACACACACACACACACCAGCAACACACACACACACACACCGACAACACACACACACACACCGACAACACACACACACACACACTGACAACACACACACACACACCGACAACACACACACACCGACAAAACACACACACACACACCGACAACACACACACACACACACCGACAACACACACACACACCGACAACACACACACACACAACACACACACACACACCGACAACACACACACACACACACCGACAACACACACACACAAACACACCTACAACACACACACACAGACAACACACACACACACACACACCGACAGCACACACACACACACACCGACAACACACACACACAACACACACACACACACACCGACAACACACACACACACCGACAACACACACACACACACACACCGACAACACACACACACACACACACCGACAACACACCGACAACACACACACACACACACCGACAACACACACACAAACACACCGACAACACACCGACACACACACACACACACACACACCGACAACACACACACACACACAACACACACACACACACACCGACAACACACACACACACCGACAACACACACACACACAACACACACACACACCGACAACACACACACACACACACCGACAACACACACACAAACACACCGACAACACACACAAACACACACCGACAACACACACACACACACCGACAACACACACACACACACACACCAGCAACACACACACACACACACCGACAACACACACACACACACACACACCGACAACACACACACACACACACTGACAACACACACACACACACCGACAACACACACACACACACACCGACAAAACACACACACACACACCGACAACACACACACACACACACACCGACAACACACACACACACACACCGACAACACACACACACACAACACACACACACACACCGACCACACACACACACACACACCGACAACACACCGATAACACACACACACACACACCGACAACACACACACACACACCGACAACACACACACACACAAAACACACACACACACACCGACAACACACACACACACACACACCGACAACACACACACACACCGACAACACACACACACACACACCAGCAACACACACACACACACCGACAACACACACACACACACCGACAACACACACACACACACACCGACAACACACACACACAAACACACCTACAACACACACACACAGACAACACACACACACACACACACACCGACAGCACACACACACACACACCGACAACACACACACACACACAACACACACACACACACACCGACAACACACACACACACCGACAACACACACACACACACACACCGACAACACACACACACACACCGACCACACACACACACACACACCGACAACACACCGACAACACACACACACACACACCGACAACACACACACAAACACACCGACAACACACCGACAACACACACAAACACACACCGACAACACACACACACACACCGACAACACACACACACACACACACCAGCAACACACACACACACACACCGACAACACACACACACACACCGACAACACACACACACACACTGACAACACACACACACACACCGACAACACACACACACACACACCAACAAAACACACACACACACACCGACAACACACACACACACACACACCGACAACACACACACACACACACCGACAACACACACACACACAACACACACACACACACCGACAACACACACACACACACCGACAACACACACACACAAACACACCTACAACACACACACACAGACAACACACACACACACACACACACCGACAGCACACACACACACACACACCGACAACACACACACACACACAACACACACACACACACACCGACAACACACACACACCGACAACACACACACACACACACACCGACAACACACACACACACACCGACCACACACACACACACACACCGACACTACACCGACAACACACACACACACACACCCCGACATCACACACACAAACACACCGACAACACACCGACAACACACACACACACACACACACCGACAACACACACACACAACACACACACACACACACCGACAACACACACACACACCGACAACACACACACACACAACACACACACACACCGACAACACACACACACACACACACACCGACAACACACACACAAACACACCGACAACACACACAAACACACACCGACAACACACACACACACACCGACAACACACACACACACACACACCAGCAACACACACACACACACACCGACAACACACACACACACACACCGACAACACACACACACACACACACCGACAACACACACACACACACACTGACAACACACACACACACACCGACAACACACACACACACACACCGACAAAACACACACACACACACCGACAACACACACACACACACACACCGACAACACACACACACACACACCGACAACACACACACACACAACACACACACACACACCGACAACACACACACACACACACCGACAACACACACACACAAACACACCTACAACACACACACACACACACCGACAACACACACACACACACTGACAACACACACACACACACCGACAACACACACACACACACACACACCGACAACACACACACACACCGACAACACACACACACACACACCAGCAACACACACACACACCGACAACACACACACACACACACCGACAACACACACACACACACCGACAACACACACACAAACACACCGACAACGCACACTTACACACACACACCGACAACACACCGACAACACACACACACACACACCGACAACACACAAACACACACCGACAACACACACACACACAACACACACACACACACCGACAACACAAACACACACACACACCGACAACACACACACAAACACACCGACAACACACACAAACACACACCGACAACACACACACACACACCGACAACACACACACACACACACACCAGCAACACACACACACACACACCGACAACACACACACACACACCGACAACACACACACACACACACTGACAACACACACACACACACCGACAACACACACACACCGACAAAACACACACACACACACCGACAACACACACACACACACCGACAACACACACACACACACACCGACAACACACACACACACAACACACACACACACACCGACAACACACACACACACACACCGACAACACACACACACAAACACACCTACAACACACACACACAGACAACACACACACACACACCGACAGCACACACACACACACACCGACAACACACACACACACACAACACACACACACACACACCGACAACACACACACACACCGACAACACACACACACACACACACCGACAACACACACACACACACCGACCACACACACACACACACACCGACAACACACCGACAACACACACACACACCGACAACACACACACACACACCGACAACACACACACACACACCGACCACACACACAAACACACACCGACAACACACACACACACACCGACAACACACACACACACACACACCAGCAACACACACACACACACACCGACAACACACACACACACACACACACACCGACAACACACACACACACACACTGACAACACACACACACACAGCGACAACACACACACACACACACCGACAAAACACACACACACACACCGACAACACACACACACACACACACCGACAACACACACACACACACACCGACAACACACACACACACAACACACACACACCGACAACACACACACACACACACCGACAACACACACACACAAACACACCTACAACACACACACACACACACCGACAACACACACACACACACTGACAACACACACACACACACCGACAACACACACACACACACACACACCGACAACACACACACACACTGACAACACACACACACACACCGACAACGCACACACACACACACCGACAACACACACACACACACACACTGACAACACACACACACACACCGACAACACACACACACACACACCGACAACACACACACACACACACACACACCGACAACACACACACACAGACAACACACACACACACACACACACCGACAGCACACACACACACACACCGACAACACACACACACACACACAACACACACACACACACACCGACAACACACATACACACCGACAACACACACACACACCGACAACACACTTACACACACACACACACCGACAACACACACACACACACCGACCACACACACACACACACACCGACAACACACCGACAACACACACACACACACACAACACACACACACACACCGACAACACACACACACACACACACCGACAACACACACACAAACACACACACACACCGACAACACACACACACACACACTGACAACACACACACACACACACACGCCGACAACACACACACACACACACCGACAAAACACACACACACACACCGACAACACACACAGACAACACACACACACACACACCGACAACACACACACAAACACACCGACAACGCACACACACACACACACACCGACAACACACCGACAACACACACACACACACACCGACAACACACACACACACACCGACAACACACACACACACAACACACACACACACACCGACAACACAAACACACACACACACCGACAACACACACACAAACACACCGACAACACACACAAACACACACCGACAACACACACACACCGACAACACACACACACACACACACACCAGCAACACACACACACACACACCGACAACACACACACACACACACCGACAACACACACACACACACACTGACAACACACACACACACACCGACAACACACACACACCGACAAAACACACACACACACACCGACAACACACACACACACACACCGACAACACACACACACACCGACAACACACACACACACAACACACACACACACACCGACAACACACACACACACACACCGACAACACATACACACAAACACACCTACAACACACACACACAGACAACAACACACACACACACACACCGACAGCACACACACACACACACCGACAACACACACACACAACACACACACACACACACCGACAACACACACACACACCGACAACACACACACACACACACACACCGACAACACACACACACACACACACCGACAACACACCGACAACACACACACACACACACCGACAACACACACACAAACACACCGACAACACACCGACAACACACACACACACACACACACCGACAACACACACACACACACAACACACACACACACACACCGACAACACACACACACACCGACAACACACACACACACAACACACACACACACCGACAACACACACACACACACACCGACAACACACACACAAACACACCGACAACACACACAAACACACACCGACAACACACACACACACACCGACAACACACACACACACACACACCAGCAACACACACACACACACACCGACAACACACACACACACACACACACCGACAACACACACACACACACACTGACAACACACACACACACACCGACAACACACACACACACACACCGACAAAACACACACACACACACCGACAACACACACACACACACACACCGACAACACACACACACACACACCGACAACACACACACACACAACACACACACACACACCGACCACACACACACACACACACCGACAACACACCGATAACACACACACACACACACCGACAACACACACACACACACCGACAACACACACACACACAAAACACACACACACACACCGACAACACACACACACACACACACCGACAACACACACACACACCGACAACACACACACACACACACCAGCAACACACACACACACACACCGACAACACACACACACACACCGACAACACACACACACACACACCGACAACACACACACACACACACACACCGACAACACACACACACACACACCGACAACACACACACACACACCGACAACACACACACACTGACAACACACACACACACCGACAACACACACACACACACACCGACAACACACACACACACACCGACAACACACACACACACACCGACAACACACACACACACACACACACACACCGACAACAAACACACACACACACCGACAACACACACACACACACACCGACAACACACACACACACACACACACCGACAACACACACACACACACACACCGACAACACACACATACACACACTGACAACACACACACACACACACACACCGACAACACACACACACACACACTGACAACACACACACACACACACAGACAACACACACACACACACCGACAACACACACACACACACCGACAACACAGACACACACACACACCGACAACACACACACACACACACACACCGATAACACACAGACACACACTGACAACACACACACACACACACCGACAACACACACACACAGACAACACACACACACACACACACACACACACCGACAGCACACACACACACACCGACAACACACACACACACACAACACACACACACACACACCGACAACACACACACACACCGACAACACACACACACACCGACAACACACACACACACACACACACACCGACAACACACACACACACACCGACCACACACACACACACACACCGACAACACACCGACAACACACACACACACACACCGACAACACACACACACACACCGACAACACACACACACACAACACACACACACACACCGACAACACAAACACACACACACACCGACAACACACACACAAACACACCGACAACACACACAAACACACACCGACAACACACACACACACACCGACAACACACACACACACACACACCAGCAACACACACACACACACACCGACAACACACACACACACACCGACAACACACACACACACACTGACAACACACACAAACACACCGACAACACACACACACACACACCAACAAAACACACACACACACACCGACAACACACACACACACACACACCGACAACACACACACACACACACCGACAACACACACACACACAACACACACACACACACCGACAACACACACACACACACACCGACAACACACACACACAAACACACCTACAACACACACACACAGACAACACACACACACACACACACACCGACAGCACACACACACACACACCGACAACACACACACACACACAACACACACACACACACACCGACAACACACACACACACCGACAACACACACACACACACACACCGACAACACACACACACACACCGACCACACACACACACACACACCGACAACACACCGACAACACACACACACACACACCGACAACACACACACAAACACACCGACAACACACCGACAACACACACAAACACACACCGACAACACACACACACACACCGACAACACACACACACACACACACCAGCAACACACACACACACACACCGACAACACACACACACACACCGACAACACACACACACACACTGACAACACACACACACACACCGACAACACACACACACACACCAACAAAACACACACACACACACCGACAACACACACACACACACACACCGACAACACACACACACACACACCGACAACACACACACACACAACACACACACACACACCGACAACACACACACACACACCTACAACACACACACACAGACAACACACACACACACACACACACCGACAGCACACACACACACACACACCGACAACACACACACACACACAACACACACACACACACACCGACAACACACACACACCGACAACACACACACACACACACACCGACAACACACACACACACACCGACCACACACACACACACACACCGACAACACACCGACAACACACACACACACACACCGACATCACACACACAAACACACCGACAACACACCGACAACACACACACA
The DNA here is from genome assembly GCF_965601325.2 of Salmo salar. Classification (NCBI taxonomy): domain Eukaryota; kingdom Metazoa; phylum Chordata; class Actinopteri; order Salmoniformes; family Salmonidae; genus Salmo; species Salmo salar. The sequence continues at coordinate 304,086 of NW_027675478.1, forward strand.
CACACACACCGACAACACACACACACAACACACACACACACACACCGACAACACACACACACACCGACAACACACACACACACAACACACACACACACCGACAACACACACACACACACACACACCGACAACACACACACAAACACACCGACAACACACACAAACACACACCGACAACACACACACACACACCGACAACACACACACACACACCAGCAACACACACACACACACACCGACAACACACACACACACACACCGACAACACACACACACACACACACCGACAACACACACACACACACACTGACAACACACACACACACACCGACAACACACACACACACACACCGACAAAACACACACACACACACCGACAACACACACACACACACACACCGACAACACACACACACACACACCGACAACACACACACACACAACACACACACACACACCGACAACACACACACACACACACCGACAACACACACACACAAACACACCTACAACACACACACACACACACCGACAACACACACACACACACTGACAACACACACACACACACCGACAACACACACACACACACACACACCGACAACACACACACACACCGACAACACACACACACACACACCAGCAACACACACACACACACACCGACAACACACACACACACACACCGACAACACACACACACACACCGACAACACACACACAACACACCGACAACGCACACTTCACACACACACCGACAACACACCGACAACACACACACACACACACCGACAACACACAAACACACACCGACAACACACACACACACAACACACACACACACACCGACAACACAAACACACACACACACCGACAACACACACACAAACACACCGACAACACACACAAACACACACCGACAACACACACACACACACCGACAACACACACACACACACACACCAGCAACACACACACACACACACCGACAACACACACACACACACCGACAACACACACACACACACACTGACAACACACACACACACACCGACAACACACACACACCGACAAAACACACACACACACACCGACAACACACACACACACACCGACAACACACACACACACACACCGACAACACACACACACACAACACACACACACACACCGACAACACACACACACACACACCGACAACACACACACACAAACACACCTACAACACACACACACAGACAACACACACACACACACCGACAGCACACACACACACACACCGACAACACACACACACACACAACACACACACACACACACCGACAACACACACACACACCGACAACACACACACACACACACACCGACAACACACACACACACACCGACCACACACACACACACACACCGACAACACACCGACAACACACACACACACCGACAACACACACACACACACACACCGACAACACACACACACACACCGACCACACACACAAACACACACCGACAACACACACACACACACCGACAACACACACACACACACACCAGCAACACACACACACACACACCGACAACACACACACACACACACACAACACACGACAACACACACACACACACACTGACAACACACACACACACACCGACAACACACACACACACACACCGACAAAACACACACACACACACCGACAACACACACACACACACACACCGACAACACACACACACACACACCGACAACACACACACACACAACACACACACACCGACAACACACACACACACACACCGACAACACACACACACAAACACACCTACAACACACACACACACACACCGACAACACACACACACACACTGACAACACACACACACACACCGACAACACACACACACACACACACACCGACAACACACACACACACTGACAACACACACACACACACCGACAACGCACACACACACACACACACCGACAACACACACACACACACACACTGACAACACACACACACACACCGACAACACACACACACACACACCGACAACACACACACACACACACACACACCGACAACACACACACACAGACAACACACACACACACACACACACCGACAGCACACACACACACACACCGACAACACACACACACACACACACGACACACACACACACACCGACAACACACAACACACCGACACACACACACACACCGACACACACACACACACACACACCGACAACACACACACACACACCACCACACACACACACACACACCACAACACACCGACAACACACACACACACCGACAACACACACACACACACACACACCGACAACACACACACACACACCGACCACACACACACACACACACCGACAACACACCGACAACACACACACACACACACCGACAACACACACACACACACCGACAACACACACACACACACACACCACACACACACACCGACAACACACACACACACACACACCGACAACACACACACACACACACCGACAACACACACAACACACACCGACAACACACACACACACACCGACAACACACACACACACACACACCAGCAACACACACACACACACACCGACAACACACACACACACACCGACAACACACACACACACACTGACAACACACACACACACACCGACAACACACACACACACACACCAACAAAACACACACACACACACCGACAACACACACACACACACACACCGACAACACACACACACACACACCGACAACACACACACACACAACACACACACACACACCGACAACACACACACACACACACCGACAACACACACACACAAACACACCTACAACACACACACACAGACAACACACACACACACACACACACACCGACACACACACACACACACACCGACAACACACACACACACACAACACACACACACACACACCGACAACACACACACACACCGACAACACACACACACACACACACCGACAACACACACACACACACCGACCACAACACACACACACACACCGACAACACACCGACAACACACACACACACACACCGACAACACACACACAAACACACCGACAACACACCGACAACACACACAAACACACACCGACAACACACACACACACACCGACAACACACACACACACACACACCAGCAACACACACACACACACACCGACAACACACACACACACACCGACAACACACACACACACACTGACAACACACACACACACACCGACAACACACACACACACACCAACAAAACACACACACACACACCGACAACACACACACACACACACACCGACAACACACACACACACACACCGACAACACACACACACACAACACACACACACACACCGACAACACACACACACACACCTACAACACACACACACAGACAACACACACACACACACACACACCGACAGCACACACACACACACACACCGACAACACACACACACACACAACACACACACACACACACCGACAACACACACACACCGACAACACACACACACACACACACCGACAACACACACACACACACCGACCACACACACACACACACACCGACAACACACCGACAACACACACACACACACACCGACAACACACACACAAACACACCGACAACACACCGACAACACACACACACACACACACCGACACACACACACACCACAACACACACACACACACACCGACAACACACACACACACCGACAACACACACACACACAACACACACACACACCGACAACACACACACACACACACACACCGACAACACACACACAAACACACCGACAACACACACAAACACACACCGACAACACACACACACACACCGACAACACACACACACACACACACGCAACACACACACACACACACCGACAACACACACACACACACACCGACAACACACACACACACACACACCGACAACACACACACACACACACTGACAACACACACACACACACCGACAACACACACACACACACACCGACAAAACACACACACACACACCGACAACACACACACACACACACCGACAACACACACACACACACACCGACAACACACACACACACAACACACACACACACACCGACAAACACACACACACACACACCGACAACACACACACACAAACACACCTACAACACACACACACACACACCGACAACACACACACACACACTGACAACACACACACACACACCGACAACACACACACACACACACACACCGACAACACACACACACACCGACAACACACACACACACACACCAGCAACACACACACACACACACCGACAACACACACACACACACACCGACAACACACAAACACACACCGACACACACACACACACACAACACACACACACACACCGACAACACAAACACACACACACACCGACAACACACACACAAACACACCGACAACACACACACAACACACACCGACAACACACACACACACACCGACAACACACACACACACACACACCAGCAACACACACACACACACACCGACAACACACACACACACACCGACAACACACACACACACACACTGACACACACACACACACACACCGACAACACACACACACCGACAAAACACACACACACACACCGACAACACACACACACACACCGACAACACACACACACACACACCGACAACACACACACACACAACACACACACACACACCGACAACACACACACACACACACCGACAACACACACACACAAACACACCTACAACACACACACACAGACAACACACACACACACACCGACAGCACACACACACACACACCGACAACACACACACACACACAACACACACACACACACACCGACAACACACACACACACCGACAACACACACACACACACACACCGACAACACACACACACACACCGACCACACACACACACACACACCGACAACACACCGACAACACACACACACACCGACAACACACACACACACACACACCGACAACACACACACACACACCGACCACACACACAAACACACACCGACAACACACACACACACACCGACAACACACACACACACACACCAGCAACACACACACACACACACCGACAACACACACACACACACACACACACCGACAACACACACACACACACACTGACAACACACACACACACACCGACAACACACACACACACACACCGACAAAACACACACACACACACCGACAACACACACACACACACACACCGACAACACACACACACACACACCGACAACACACACACACACAACACACACACACCGACAACACACACACACACACACCGACAACACACACACACAAACACACCTACAACACACACACACACACACCGACAACACACACACACACACTGACAACACACACACACACACCGACAACACACACACACACACACACACCGACAACACACACACACACTGACAACACACACACACACACCGACAACGCACACACACACACACACACCGACAACACACACACACACACACACTGACAACACACACACACACACCGACAACACACACACACACACACCGACAACACACACACACACACACACACACCGACAACACACACACACAGACAACACACACACACACACACACACCGACAGCACACACACACACACACACGACAACACACACACACACACACAACACACACACACACACACCGACAACACACATACACACCGACAACACACACACACACCGACAACACACTTACACACACACACACACCGACAACACACACACACACACCGACCACACACACACACACACACCGACAACACACCGACAACACACACACACACACACACAACACACACACACACACCGACAACACACACACACACACACACCGACAACACACACACAAACACACACACACACCGACAACACACACACACACACACTGACAACACACACACACACACACACGCCGACAACACACACACACACACACCGACAAAACACACACACACACACCGACAACACACACACACACACACACCGACAACACACACATACACAAACCGACAACACACACACACAACACACACACACACACCGACAACACACACACACACACACTGACAACACACACACACAAACACACCTACAACACACACACACACACACCAACAACACACACACACACACCGACAACACACACACACACACCGACAACACACACACACACACACACACCGACAACACACACACACACCGACAACACACACACACACACACACCGACAACACACACACACACACACCGACAACACACACACACACAACACACACACACACACCGACAACACACACACACACACACCGACAACACACACACACAAACACACCTACAACACACACACACAGACAACACACACACACACACACACCGACAGCACACACACACACACACACCGACAACACACACACACACACAACACACACACACACACACCGACAACACACACACACACCGACAACACACACACACACACACACCGACAACACACACACACACATCGACCACACACACACACACACACACCGACAACACACCGACAACACACACACACACACACCGACAACACACACACAAACACACCGACAACACACCGACAACACACACACACACACACACCGACAACACACACACACACACAACACACACACACACACACCGACAACACACACACACACCGACAACACACACACACACAACACACACACACACCGACAACACACACACACACACACACCGACAACACACACACAAACACACCGACAACACACACAAACACACACCGACAACACACACACACACACCGACAACACACACACACACACACACCAGCAACACACACACACACACACCGACAACACACACACACACACACACACACCGACAACACACACACACACACACTGACAACACACACACACACACCGACAACACACACACACACACACCGACAAAACACACACACACACACCGACAACACACACACACACACACACCGACAACACACACACACACCGACAACACACACACACACAACACACACACATACACCGACAACACACACACACACACACACCGACAACACACACACACAAACACACCTACAACACACACACACACACACCGACAACACACACACACACACTGACAACACACACACACACACCGACAACACACACACACACACACACACCGACAACACACACACACACCGACAACACACACACACACACACCAGCAACACACACACACACACACCGACAACACACACACACACACACCGACAACACACACACACACACCGACAACACACACACAAACACACCGACAACGCACACACACACACACACACCGACAACATACACACACACACACACTGACAACACACACACACACACCGACAACACACACACACACACACCGACAACACACACACACACACACACACCGACAACACACACACACAGACAACACACACACACACACACACACCGACAGCACACACACACACACACCGACAACACACACACACACACACAACACACACACACACACACCGACAACACACACACACACCGACAACACACACACACACACACTGACAACACACACACACACACACACACCGACAACACACACACACACACACCGACAAAACACACACACACACACCGACAACACACACACACACACACACCGACAACACACACACACACACACCGACAACACACACACACACAACACACACACACCGACAACACACACACACACACACTGACAACACACACACACAAACACACCTACAACACACACACACACACACCAACAACACACACACACACACCGACAACACACACACACACACCGACAACACACACACACACACACACACCGACAACACACACACACACCGACAACACACACACACACACACCAGCAACACACACACACACACACCGACAACACACACACACACACACCGACAACACACACACACACACCGACAACACACACACACACACACCGACAACACACACACACACACACCGACAACACACACACACACACACACTGACAACACACACACACACACACACCGACAACACACACACACACCGACAACACACACACACACACACACACCGACAACACACACACCGACAACACACACACACACACACACACCGACAACACACACACACACACACCGACAACACACACACACACAACACACACACACACACCGACAACACACACACCCACACACACACCGACAACACACACACACACACACCGACAACACACACACACACCGACAACACACACACACACACCGACAACACACACACACACACACACACCGACAACACACACATACACACACTGACAACACACACACACACACACCGACAACACACACACACGCACACACTGACAACACACACACACAGACAACACACACACCGACACACACACACACACACACACCGACAACACAGACACACACACACACCGACAACACACACACACACACACACCAATAACACACAGACACACACTGACAACACACACACACACATCGACAACACACACCCACACCGACAACACACACACACACACACACCGACAACACACACACACAGACAACACACACACACACACAAACCGACAGCACACACACACACACACACCGACAACACACACACACACAACACACACACACACACCGACAACACACACACACACACACACCGACAACACACACACACACCGACAACACACACACACACACACACACCGACAACACACACACCGACAACACACACACACACAACACACACACACACACCGACAACACACACACCCACACACCGACAACACACACACACACACCGACAACACACACACACACACACCGACAACACACACACACACACACACAAACACACACCGACAACACACAAACACCGACAACACACACACACACACACACACCGACAACACACACACCGACAACACACACACACACACACACACCGACAACACACACACACACACACCGACAACACACACACACACACACACACACCGACAACACACACACACACACACACCGACAACACACACACACACACCGACAACACATAAACACACACACACCGACAACACACACACACACACACTGACAACACACACACACACACACCGACAACACACACACACACACCTACAACACACACACACACACCGACAACACACACACACACACCGACAACACACACACACACACACACCGACAACACACACACACACACACCGACAACACACACACACACCGACAACACACACACACACACCGACAACACACACACACACACACACACCGACAACACACACATACACACACTGACAACACACACACACACCGACAACACACACACACACACACACTGACAACACACACACACAGACAACACACACACCGACAACACACACACACACACACCGACAACACAGACACACACACACACCGACAACACACACACACACACACACCAATAACACACAGACACACACTGACAACACACACACACACATCGACAACACACACCCACACCGACAACACACACACACACACACACCGACAACACACACACACAGACAACACACACACACACACAAACCGACAGCACACACACACACACACACCGACAACACACACACACACAACACACACACACACACCGACAACACACACACACACACACCGACAACACACACACACACACCAACAACACACACACACACAACACACACACACACCGACAACACACACACACACACACCGACAACACACACACACAAACACACCTACAACACACACACACAGACAACACACACACACACACACACACCGACAGCACACACACACACACACACCGACAACACACACACACACACAACACACACACACACACACCGACAACACACACACACACCGACAACACACACACACACCGACAACACACACACACACACGCACCGACAACACACACACACACACCGACCACACACACACACACACACCGACAACACACCGACAACACACACACACACACACCGACAACACAAACACACACACCGACAACACACACACACACAACTTACACACACACACCGACAACACACACACACACACACACCTACAACACACACACAAACACACCGACAACACACACAAACACACACCGACAACACACACACACACACCGACAACACACACACACACACACACACACCAGCAACACACACACACACACACCGACAACACACACACACACACACACACACCGACAACACACACACACACACACTGACATCACACACACACACACCGACAACACACACACACACACACCGACAAAACACACACACACACACCGACAACACACACACACACACACACCGACAACACACACACACACACACCGACAACACACACACACACAACACACACACACACACCGACAACACACACACACACCGACAACACACACACACAAACACACCTACAACACATACAAACACACACCGACAACACACACACACACACCGACAACACACACACACACACCGACAACACACACACACACACACACCGACAACACACACACACACCGACAACACACACACACACACACCAGCAACACACACACACACACACCGACAACACACACACACACACCGACAACACACACACACACCGACAACACACACACACACACACCGACAACACACACACACACACACACACCGACAACACACACACACACACACACTGACAACACACACACACACACACACAACACACACACACACCGACAACACACACACACACACAAACACACCGACAACACACACACACAGACAACACACACACACACACACACCGACAGCACACACACACACACACACACCGACAACACACACACACACACAACACACACACACACACACCGACAACACACACACACACCGACAACACACACACACACCGACAACACACACACACACACACACACCGACAACACACACACACACACCGACCACACACACACACACACACCGACAACACACCGACAACACACACACACACACACCGACAACACACACACACACACCGACAACACACACACACACAACACACACACACACACCGACAACACACACACACACAAACACCGACAACACACACACAAACACACCGACAACACACACAAACACACACCGACAACACACACACACACACTGACAACACACACACACACACACACCAGCAACACACACACACACAACGACAACACACACACACACACACACACACACCGACAACACACACACACACACACTGACAACACACACACACACACACACCGACAACACACACACACACACACACCGACAAAACACACACACACACACCGACAACACACACACACACACACACCGACAACACACACACACACACCGCCAACACACACACACACACAACACACACACACACCGACAACACACACACACACACACTGACAACACACACACACAAACACACCTACAACACACACACACACACACCGACAACACACACACACACACCGACAACACACACACACACACCGACAACACACACACACACACCGACAACACACACACACACCGACAACACACACACACACACACCAGCAACACACACACACACACACCGACAACACACACACACACACACCGACAACACACACACACACACACCGACAACACACACACACACACACCGACAACACACACACACACACACACCGACAACACACACACACACACACACTGACAACACACACACACACACACACACACCGACAACACACACACACACACACCGACAACACACACACACACACACACACCGACAACACACACACCGACAACACACACACACACACACACACACCGACAACACACACACACACACACCGACAACACACACACACACAACACACACACACACACCGACAACACACACACCCACACACCGACAACACACACACACACACACCGACAACTCACACACACACACACCGACAATACACACACACACACACACACACACACACACACCGACAACACACAAACACCGACAACACACACACACACCGACAACACACACACACACACACACCGACAACACACACACACACACACACCGACAACACATAAACACACACACACCGACAACACACACACACACACACTGACAACACACACACACACACACCGACAACACACACACACACACCGACAACACACACACACACACCGACAACACACACACACACACCGACAACACACACACACACACACACACACCGACAACACACACACACACACACCGACAACACACACACACACCGACAACACACACACACACCGACAACACACACACACACACACACACACCGACAACACACACATACACACACTGACAACACACACACACACACACACACACACCGACAACACACACACACACACACACTGACAACACACACACACAGACAACACACACACCGACAACACACACACACACACACCAACAACACAGACACACACACACACCGACAACACACACACACACACCAATAACACACAGACACACACTGACAACACACACACACACATCGACAACACACACCCACACCGACAACACACACACACACACACACCGACAACACACACACACAGACAACACACACATACACACATACCGACAGCACACACACACACACACACCGACAACACACACACACACAACACACACACACACACCGACAACACACACACACACACACCGACAACACACACACACACACCAACAACACACACACACCGACAACACTCACACACACACACACCGACAACACACACACACACAGACAACACACACACAGACAACACACACACACACCGACAACACACACACACACACACACACACACACACACACACCGACAACACACACACAAACACACCGACAACACACACAAACACACACCGACAACACACACACACACACACCGACAACACACACACACACACACCGACAACACACACACACACACCGACAACACACACAAACACACACACCGACAACACACACACACACACACACTGACAACACACACACACACCGACAACACACACACACACACACCGACAACACACACACACCGACAACACACACACACACACACACACACACACCGACAACACACACACACACACACACCGACAACACACACACTCACAACACACACACACACACCGACAACACACAAACACACCGACAACACACACACACACACCGACAACACACACACACACACACACACACACACACACACCGACAACACACACACACCGACAACACACACACACACCGACAACACACACACACACACACCGACAACACACACACACACACCGAAAACACATAAACACACACACACCGACAACACACACACACACACACTGACAACACACACACACACACACCGACAACACACACACACACCGACAACACCCACACACACACCGACAACACACAGACACACACCGACAACACACACACACACACACACACACACACCGACAACACACACACACACACACCGACAACACACACACACACACACCGACAACACACACACACACACACACCGACAACACACACACACACACACACTGACAACACACACACACACACACACACCGACAACACACACACACACACACCGACAACACACACACACACCGACAACACACACACACACCGACAACACACACACACACACACACACACCGACAACACACACATACACACACTGACAACACACACACACACACACACACACACCGACAACACACACACACACACACACTGACAACACACACACACAGACAACACACACACCGACAACACACACACACACACACCAACAACACAGACACACACACACACCGACAACACACACACACACACCAATAACACACAGACACACACTGACAACACACACACACACATCGACAACACACACCCACACCGACAACACACACACACACACACACCGACAACACACACACACAGACAACACACACATACACACATACCGACAGCACACACACACACACACACCGACAACACACACACACACAACACACACACACACACCGACAACACACACACACACACACCGACAACACACACACACACACCAACAACACACACACACCGACAACACTCACACACACACACACCGACAACACACACACACACAGACAACACACACACAGACAACACACACACACACCGACAACACACACACACACACACACACACACACACACACCGACAACACACACACAAACACACCGACAACACACACAAACACACACCGACAACACACACACACACACACCGACAACACACACACACACACACCGACAACACACACACACACACCGACAACACACACAAACACACACACCGACAACACACACACACACACACACTGACAACACACACACACACCGACAACACACACACACACACACCGACAACACACACACACCGACAACACACACACACACACACACACACACACCGACAACACACACACACACACACACCGACAACACACACACTCACAACACACACACACACACCGACAACACACAAACACACCGACAACACACACACACACACCGACAACACACACACACACACACACACACACACACACACCGACAACACACACACACCGACAACACACACACACACCGACAACACACACACACACACACCGACAACACACACACACACACCGAAAACACATAAACACACACACACCGACAACACACACACACACACACTGACAACACACACACACACACACCGACAACACACACACACACCGACAACACCCACACACACACCGACAACACACAGACACACACCGACAACACACACACACACACACACACACACACCGACAACACACACACACACACACCGACAACACACACACACACACACCGACAACACACACACACACACACACCGACAACACACACACACACACACACTGACAACACACACACACACACACACACCGACAACACACACACACACACACCGACAACACACACACACACACACACACCGACAACACACACACCGACAACACACACACACACACACACACACCGACAACACACACACACACACACCGACAACACACACACACACAACACACACACACACACCGACAACACACACACCCACACACCGACAACACACACACACACACACCGACAACTCACACACACACACACCGACAATACACACACACACACACACACACACACACACACCGACAACACACAAACACCGACAACACACACACACACCGACAACACACACACACACACACACCGACAACACACACACACACACACACCGACAACACATAAACACACACACACCGACAACACACACACACACACACTGACAACACACACACACACACACCGACAACACACACACACACACCGACAACACACACACACACACCGACAACACACACACACACACCGACAACACACACACACACACACACACACCGACAACACACACACACACACACCGACAACACACACACACACCGACAACACACACACACACACCGACAACACACACACACACACACACACACCGACAACACACACATACACACACTGACAACACACACACACACACACACACACACCGACAACACACACACACACACACACTGACAACACACACACACAGACAACACACACACCGACAACACACACACACACACACCGACAACACACACACACACACCGACAACACACACACACACACACACCGACAACACACACACACACCGACAACACACACACACACACACCAGCAACACACACACACACACACCGACAACACACACACACACACCGACAACACACACACACACCGACAACACACACACACACACACCGACAACACACACACACACACACACACCGACAACACACACACACACACACACTGACAACACACACACACACACACACAACACACACACACACCGACAACACACACACACACACAAACACACCGACAACACACACACACAGACAACACACACACACACACACACCGACAGCACACACACACACACACACACCGACAACACACACACACACACACACACACACACACACACACCGACAACACACACACACACCGACAACACACACACACACCGACAACACACACACACACACACACACCGACAACACACACACACACACCGACCACACACACACACACACACCGACAACACACCGACAACACACACACACACACACCGACAACACACACACACACACCGACAACACACACACACACACACACACACACACACACCGACAACACACACACACACAAACACCGACAACACACACACAAACACACCGACAACACACACAAACACACACCGACAACACACACACACACACTGACAACACACACACACACACACACCAGCAACACACACACACACACACGACAACACACACACACACACACACACACACCGACAACACACACACACACACACTGACAACACACACACACACACACACCGACAACACACACACACACACACACCGACAAAACACACACACACACACCGACAACACACACACACACACACACCGACAACACACACACACACACCGACAACACACACACACACACAACACACACACACACCGACAACACACACACACACACACTGACAACACACACACACAAACACACCTACAACACACACACACACACACCGACAACACACACACACACACCGACAACACACACACACACACCGACAACACACACACACACACCGACAACACACACACACACCGACAACACACACACACACACACCAGCAACACACACACACACACACCGACAACACACACACACACACACCGACAACACACACACACACACACCGACAACACACACACACACACACCGACAACACACACACACACACACACCGACAACACACACACACACACACACTGACAACACACACACACACACACACACACCGACAACACACACACACACACACCGACAACACACACACACACACACACACCGACAACACACACACCGACAACACACACACACACACACACACACCGACAACACACACACACACACACCGACAACACACACACACACAACACACACACACACACCGACAACACACACACCCACACACCGACACACACACACACACACACCGACAACTCACACACACACACACCGACAATACACACACACACACACACACACACACACACCGACAACACACAAACACCGACAACACACACACACACCGACAACACACACACACACACACACCGACAACACACACACACACACACACCGACAACACATAAACACACACACACCGACAACACACACACACACACACTGACAACACACACACACACACACCGACAACACACACACACACACCGACAACACACACACACACACCGACAACACACACACACACACCGACAACACACACACACACACACACACACCGACAACACACACACACACACACCGACAACACACACACACACCGACAACACACACACACACACCGACAACACACACACACACACACACACACCGACAACACACACATACACACACTGACAACACACACACACACACACACACACACCGACAACACACACACACACACACACTGACAACACACACACACAGACAACACACACACCGACAACACACACACACACACACCAACAACACAGACACACACACACACCGACAACACACACACACACACCAATAACACACAGACACACACTGACAACACACACACACACATCGACAACACACACCCACACCGACAACACACACACACACACACACCGACAACACACACACACAGACAACACACACACACACACATACCGACAGCACACACACACACACACACCGACAACACACACACACACAACACACACACACACACCGACAACACACACACACACACACCGACAACACACACACACACACCAACAACACACACACACCGACAACACTCACACACACACACACCGACAACACACACACACACAGACAACACACACACACACAACACACACACACACCGACAACACACACACACACACACACACACACACACACACACCGACAACACACACACAAACACACCGACAACACACACAAACACACACCGACAACACACACACACACACACCGACAACACACACACACACACACCGACAACACACACACACACACCGACAACACACACAAACACACACACCGACAACACACACACACACACACACTGACAACACACACACACACCGACAACACACACACACACACACCGACAACACACACACACCGACAACACACACACACACACACACACACACACCGACAACACACACACACACACACACCGACAACACACACACTCACAACACACACACACACACCGACAACACACACACACACCGACAACACACACACACACACCGACAACACACACACACACACACACACACACACACACACCGACAACACACACACACCGACAACACACACACACACCGACAACACACACACACACACACCGACAACACACACACACACACCGACAACACATAAACACACACACACCGACAACACACACACACACACACTGACAACACACACACACACACACCGACAACACACACACACACCGACAACACCCACACACACACCGACAACACACAGACACACACCGACAACACACACACACACACACACACACACACCGACAACACACACACACACACACCGACAACACACACACACACACACCGACAACACACACACACACACACACCGACAACACACACACACACACACACTGACAACACACACACACACACACACACCGACAACACACACACACACACACCGACAACACACACACACACACACACACCGACAACACACACACCGACAACACACACACACACACACACACACCGACAACACACACACACACACACCGACAACACACACACACACAACACACACACACACACCGACAACACACACACCCACACACCGACAACACACACACACACACACCGACAACTCACACACACACACACCGACAATACACACACACACACACAACACACACACACACACCGACAACACACAAACACCGACAACACACACACACACCGACAACACACACACACACACACACCGACAACACACACACACACACACACCGACAACACATAAACACACACACACCGACAACACACACACACACACACTGACAACACACACACACACACACCGACAACACACACACACACACCGACAACACACACACACACACCGACAACACACACACACACACCGACAACACACACACACACACACACACACCGACAACACACACACACACACACCGACAACACACACACACACCGACAACACACACACACACACCGACAACACACACACACACACACACACACCGACAACACACACATACACACACTGACAACACACACACACACACACACACACACCGACAACACACACACACACACACACTGACAACACACACACACAGACAACACACACACCGACAACACACACACACACACACCAACAACACAGACACACACACACACCGACAACACACACACACACACCAATAACACACAGACACACACTGACAACACACACACACACATCGACAACACACACCCACACCGACAACACACACACACACACACACCGACAACACACACACACAGACAACACACACACACACACATACCGACAGCACACACACACACACACACCGACAACACACACACACACAACACACACACACACACCGACAACACACACACACACACACCGACAACACACACACACACACCAACAACACACACACACCGACAACACTCACACACACACACACCGACAACACACACACACACAGACAACACACACACAGACAACACACACACACACCGACAACACACACACACACACACACACACACACACACACACCGACAACACACACACAAACACACCGACAACACACACAAACACACACCGACAACACACACACACACACACCGACAACACACACACACACACACCGACAACACACACACACACACCGACAACACACACAAACACACACACCGACAACACACACACACACACACACTGACAACACACACACACACCGACAACACACACACACACACACCGACAACACACACACACCGACACACACACACACACACACCACACACACACACACCGACAACACACACACTCACAACACACACACACACACCGACAACACACAAACACACCGACAACACACACACACACACCGACAACACACACACACACACACACACACACACACACACCGACAACACACACACACCGACAACACACACACACACCGACAACACACACACACACACACCGACAACACACACACACACACCGACAACACATAAACACACACACACCGACAACACACACACACACACACTGACAACACACACACACACACACCGACAACACACACACACACCGACAACACCCACACACACACCGACAACACACACACACACACCGACAACACACACACACACACACACACACACACCGACAACACACACACACACACACCGACAAAACAC
Source organism: Salmo salar (assembly GCF_965601325.2). Classification (NCBI taxonomy): domain Eukaryota; kingdom Metazoa; phylum Chordata; class Actinopteri; order Salmoniformes; family Salmonidae; genus Salmo; species Salmo salar. Next base: position 325,226 of record NW_027675478.1, read on the forward strand.
ACACACACCGACAACACACACACACACACACCGACAACACACACACACACACACACACACACACCGACAACACACACATACACACACTGACAACACACACACACACACACACACACACACACACCGACAACACACACACACACACACACTGACAACACACACACACAGACAACACACACACCGACAACACACACACACACACCGACAACACAGACACACACACACACACACCGACAACACACACACACAGACAACACACACACACACACAACCGACAGCACACACACACACACACACACCGACAACACACACACACACACACCGACAACACACACACACACACCGACAACACACACACACACACACACCGACAACACACACACACACCGACAACACACACACACACACACCAGCAACACACACACACACACACCGACAACACACACACACACACGACAACACACACACACACCGACAACACACACACACACACACCGACACACACACACACACACACACACACCGACAACACACACACACACACACCGACAACACACACACACACACACCGACACACACACACACACACACCGACAACACACACACACACACAAACACACCGACAACACACACACACAGACAACACACACACACACACACACCGACAGCACACACACACACACACACACCGACAACACACACACACACACAACACACACACACACACACCGACAACACACACACACACCGACAACACACACACACACCGACAACACACACACACACACACACACCGACAACACACACACACACACCGACCACACACACACACACACACCGACAACACACCGACAACACACACACACACACACCGACAACACACACACACACACCGACAACACACACACACACAACACACACACACACACCGACAACACACACACACACAAACACCGACAACACACACACAAACACACCGACAACACACACAAACACACACCGACAACACACACACACACACTGACAACACACACACACACACACACCAGCAACACACACACACACACGACAACACACACACACACACACACACACACCGACAACACACACACACACACACTGACAACACACACACACACACACACCGACAACACACACACACACACACACCGACAAAACACACACACACACACCGACAACACACACACACACACACACCGACAACACACACACACACACCGACAACACACACACACACACAACACACACACACACACCGACAACACACACACACACACACTGACAACACACACACACAAACACACCTACAACACACACACACACACACCGACAACACACACACACACACCGACAACACACACACACACACCGACAACACACACACACACACCGACAACACACACACACACCGACAACACACACACACACACACCAGCAACACACACACACACACACCGACAACACACACACACACACACCGACAACACACACACACACACACTGACAACACACACACACACACACACACACCGACAACACACACACACACACACCGACAACACACACACACACACACACCGACAACACACACACCGACAACACACACACACACACACACACACCGACAACACACACACACACACACCGACAACACACACACACACACACACACACACACACACCGACAACACACACACCCACACACCGACAACACACACACACACACACGACAACACACACACACACACACCGACAACACACACACACACACACACACACACACACACCGACACACACACAAACACCGACAACACACACACACACCGACAACACACACACACACACACACCGACAACACACACACACACACACACCGACAACACACAAACACACACACACCGACAACACACACACACACACACTGACAACACACACACACACACACCGACAACACACACACACACACCGACAACACACACACACACACCGACAACACACACACACACACCGACAACACACACACACACACACACACACCGACAACACACACACACACACACCGACAACACACACACACACACGACAACACACACACACACACCGACAACACACACACACACACACACACACCGACAACACACACACACACACCGACAACACACACACACACCGACAACACACACACACACACACCGACAACACACACACACACACACCGACAACACACACACACACACACCGACAACACACACACACACACACGACAACACACACACACACACACACACACCGACAACACACACACACACACACCGACAACACACACACACACACACACACACGACACACACACACCGACACACACACACACACACACACCGACAACACACACACACACACACCGACAACACACACACACACAACACACACACACACACCGACAACACACACACACACACACCGACAACACACACACACACACACCGACAACACACACACACACACACCGACAATACACACACACACACACACACACACACACGACAACACACACACACACACACACTGACAACACACACACACACACACACACACACACACACACACACCGACACACACACACACACACACACACCGACAACACACACACACAGACAACACACACACACACACACACCGACAGCACACACACACACACACACCGACAACACACACACACACACAACACACACACACACACACCGACAACACACACACACACCGACAACACACACACACACCGACAACACACACACACACACACACACCGACAACACACACACACACACCGACCACACACACACACACACACCGACAACACACCGACACACACACACACACACACCGACAACACACACACACACACCGACAACACACACACACACAACACACACACACACACCGACAACACACACACACACAAACACCGACAACACACACACAAACACACCGACAACACACACAAACACACACCGACAACACACACACACACACTGACAACACACACACACACACACACCAGCAACACACACACACACAACGACAACACACACACACACACACACACACACCGACAACACACACACACACACACTGACAACACACACACACACACACACCGACAACACACACACACACACCGACAAAACACACACACACACACCGACAACACACACACACACACACACCGACAACACACACACACACACCGACAACACACACACACACACAACACACACACACACCGACAACACACACACACACACACTGACAACACACACACACAAACACACCTACAACACACACACACACACACCGACAACACACACACACACACCGACAACACACACACACACACCGACAACACACACACACACACCGACAACACACACACACACCGACAACACACACACACACACACCAGCAACACACACACACACACACCGACAACACACACACACACACACCGACAACACACACACACACACACCGACAACACACACACACACACACCGACAACACACACACACACACACACCGACAACACACACACACACACACACTGACAACACACACACACACACACACACACCGACAACACACACACACACACACCGACAACACACACACACACACACACACCGACAACACACACACCGACAACACACACACACACACACACACACCGACAACACACACACACACACACCGACAACACACACACACACAACACACACACACACACCGACAACACACACACCCACACACCGACAACACACACACACACACACCGACAACTCACACACACACACACCGACAATACACACACACACACACACACACACACACACACCGACAACACACAAACACCGACAACACACACACACACCGACAACACACACACACACACACACCGACAACACACACACACACACACACCGACAACACATAAACACACACACACCGACAACACACACACACACACACTGACAACACACACACACACACACCGACAACACACACACACACACCGACAACACACACACACACACCGACAACACACACACACACACCGACAACACACACACACACACACACACACCGACAACACACACACACACACACCGACAACACACACACACACCGACAACACACACACACACACGACAACACACACACACACACACACACACCGACAACACACACATACACACACTGACAACACACACACACACACACACACACACCGACAACACACACACACACACACACTGACAACACACACACACAGACAACACACACACCGACAACACACACACACACACACCAACAACACAGACACACACACACACCGACAACACACACACACACACCAATAACACACAGACACACACTGACAACACACACACACACATCGACAACACACACCCACACCGACAACACACACACACACACACACCGACAACACACACACACAGACAACACACACACACACACATACCGACAGCACACACACACACACACACCGACAACACACACACACACAACACACACACACACACCGACAACACACACACACACACACCGACAACACACACACACACACCAACAACACACACACACCGACAACACTCACACACACACACACCGACAACACACACACACACAGACAACACACACACACACAACACACACACACACCGACAACACACACACACACACACACACACACACACACACACCGACAACACACACACAAACACACCGACAACACACACAAACACACACCGACAACACACACACACACACACCGACAACACACACACACACACACCGACACACACACACACACACACCGACAACACACACAAACACACACACCGACAACACACACACACACACACACTGACAACACACACACACACCGACAACACACACACACACACACCGACAACACACACACACCGACAACACACACACACACACACACCGACAACACACACACACACACACACACACACACACACACACCGACAACACACACACACACCGACAACACACACACACACACACCGACAACACACACACACACACACACACCGACAACACACACACACACACCGACCACACACACACACACACACCGACAACACACCGACAACACACACACACACACACCGACAACACACACACACACACCGACAACACACACACACACAACACACACACACACACCGACAACACACACACACACAAACACCGACAACACACACACAAACACACCGACAACACACACAAACACACACCGACAACACACACACACACACTGACAACACACACACACACACACACCAGCAACACACACACACACAACGACACACACACACACACACACACACACACCGACAACACACACACACACACACTGACAACACACACACACACACACACCGACAACACACACACACACACACACCGACAAAACACACACACACACACCGACAACACACACACACACACACACCGACAACACACACACACACACCGCCAACACACACACACACACAACACACACACACACACCGACAACACACACACACACACACTGACAACACACACACACAAACACACCTACAACACACACACACACACACCGACACACACACACACACACCGACAACACACACACACACACCGACAACACACACACACACACCGACAACACACACACACACCGACAACACACACACACACACACCAGCAACACACACACACACACACCGACAACACACACACACACACACCGACAACACACACACACACACACTGACAACACACACACACACACACACACCGACAACACACACACACACACACCGACAACACACACACACACACACACACCGACAACACACACACCGACAACACACACACACACACACACACACCGACAACACACACACACACACACCGACAACACACACACACACAACACACACACACACACCGACAACACACACACCCACACACCGACAACACACACACACACACACCGACAACTCACACACACACACACCGACAATACACACACACACACACACACACACACACACCGACAACACACAAACACCGACAACACACACACACACCGACAACACACACACACACACACACCGACAACACACACACACACACACACCGACAACACATAAACACACACACACCGACAACACACACACACACACACTGACAACACACACACACACACACCGACAACACACACACACACACCGACAACACACACACACACACCGACAACACACACACACACACCGACAACACACACACACACACACACACACCGACAACACACACACACACACACCGACAACACACACACACACCGACAACACACACACACACACCGACAACACACACACACACACACACACACCGACAACACACACACACACACCGACAACACACACACACACCGACAACACACACACACACACACCAGCAACACACACACACACACACCGACAACACACACACACACACACCGACAACACACACACACACACACTGACAACACACACACACACACACACACACCGACAACACACACACACACACACCGACAACACACACACACACACACACACCGACAACACACACACCGACAACACACACACACACACACACACACCGACAACACACACACACACACACCGACAACACACACACACACAACACACACACACACACCGACAACACACACACCCACACACCGACAACACACACACACACACACCGACAACTCACACACACACACACCGACAATACACACACACACACACACACACACACACCGACAACACACACACACACACACACTGACAACACACACACACACACACACACACAACACACACACACACCGACAACACACACACACACACAAACACACCGACAACACACACACACAGACAACACACACACACACACACACCGACAGCACACACACACACACACACACCGACAACACACACACACACACAACACACACACACACACACCGACAACACACACACACACCGACAACACACACACACACCGACAACACACACACACACACACACACCGACAACACACACACACACACCGACCACACACACACACACACACCGACAACACACCGACAACACACACACACACACACCGACAACACACACACACACACCGACAACACACACACACACAACACACACACACACACCGACAACACACACACACACAAACACCGACAACACACACACAAACACACCGACAACACACACAAACACACACCGACAACACACACACACACACTGACAACACACACACACACACACACCAGCAACACACACACACACAACGACAACACACACACACACACACACACACACCGACAACACACACACACACACACTGACAACACACACACACACACACACCGACAACACACACACACACACACACCGACAAAACACACACACACACACCGACAACACACACACACACACACACCGACAACACACACACACACACCGCCAACACACACACACACACAACACACACACACACCGACAACACACACACACACACACTGACAACACACACACACAAACACACCTACAACACACACACACACACACCGACAACACACACACACACACCGACAACACACACACACACACCGACAACACACACACACACACCGACAACACACACACACACCGACAACACACACACACACACACCAGCAACACACACACACACACACCGACAACACACACACACACACACCGACAACACACACACACACACACCGACAACACACACACACACACACCGACAACACACACACACACACACACCGACAACACACACACACACACACACTGACAACACACACACACACACACACACACCGACAACACACACACACACACACCGACAACACACACACACACACACACACCGACAACACACACACCGACAACACACACACACACACACACACACCGACAACACACACACACACACACCGACAACACACACACACACAACACACACACACACACCGACAACACACACACCCACACACCGACAACACACACACACACACACCGACAACTCACACACACACACACCGACAATACACACACACACACACACACACACACACACACCGACAACACACAAACACCGACAACACACACACACACCGACAACACACACACACACACACACCGACAACACACACACACACACACACCGACAACACATAAACACACACACACCGACAACACACACACACACACACTGACAACACACACACACACACACCGACAACACACACACACACACCGACAACACACACACACACACCGACAACACACACACACACACCGACAACACACACACACACACACACACACCGACAACACACACACACACACACCGACAACACACACACACACCGACAACACACACACACACCGACAACACACACACACACACACACACACCGACAACACACACATACACACACTGACAACACACACACACACACACACACACACCGACAACACACACACACACACACACTGACAACACACACACACAGACAACACACACACCGACAACACACACACACACACACCAACAACACAGACACACACACACACCGACAACACACACACACACACCAATAACACACAGACACACACTGACAACACACACACACACATCGACAACACACACCCACACCGACAACACACACACACACACACACCGACAACACACACACACAGACAACACACACATACACACATACCGACAGCACACACACACACACACACCGACACACACACACACACACACACACACACACACACACCGACAACACACACACACACACACCGACAACACACACACACACACCAACAACACACACACACCGACAACACTCACACACACACACACCGACAACACACACACACACAGACAACACACACACAGACAACACACACACACACCGACAACACACACACACACACACACACACACACACACACACCGACAACACACACACAAACACACCGACAACACACACAAACACACACCGACAACACACACACACACACACCGACAACACACACACACACACACCGACAACACACACACACACACCGACAACACACACAAACACACACACCGACAACACACACACACACACACACTGACAACACACACACACACCGACAACACACACACACACACACCGACAACACACACACACCGACAACACACACACACACACACACACACACCGACAACACACACACACACACACACCGACAACACACACACTCACAACACACACACACACACCGACAACACACAAACACACCGACAACACACACACACACACCGACAACACACACACACACACACACACACACACACACACCGACAACACACACACACCGACAACACACACACACACCGACAACACACACACACACACACCGACAACACACACACACACACCGAAAACACATAAACACACACACACCGACAACACACACACACACACACTGACAACACACACACACACACACCGACAACACACACACACACCGACAACACCCACACACACACCGACAACACACAGACACACACCGACAACACACACACACACACACACACACACACCGACAACACACACACACACACACCGACAACACACACACACACACACCGACAACACACACACACACACACACCGACAACACACACACACACACACACTGACAACACAAACACACACACACACACACCGACAACACACACACACACACACCGACAACACACACACACACACACACACCGACAACACACACACCGACAACACACACACACACACACACACACCGACAACACACACACACACACACCGACAACACACACACACACAACACACACACACACACCGACAACACACACACCCACACACCGACAACACACACACACACACACCGACAACTCACACACACACACACCGACAATACACACACACACACACACACACACACACACACCGACAACACACAAACACCGACAACACACACACACACCGACAACACACACACACACACACACCGACAACACACACACACACACACACCGACAACACATAAACACACACACACCGACAACACACACACACACACACTGACAACACACACACACACACACCGACAACACACACACACACACCGACAACACACACACACACACCGACAACACACACACACACACCGACAACACACACACACACACACACACACCGACAACACACACACACACACACCGACAACACACACACACACCGACAACACACACACACACACCGACAACACACACACACACACACACACACCGACAACACACACATACACACACTGACAACACACACACACACACACACACACACCGACAACACACACACACACACACACTGACAACACACACACACAGACAACACACACACCGACAACACACACACACACACACCAACAACACAGACACACACACACACCGACAACACACACACACACACCAATAACACACAGACACACACTGACAACACACACACACACATCGACAACACACACCCACACCGACAACACACACACACACACACACCGACAACACACACACACAGACAACACACACACACACACATACCGACAGCACACACACACACACACACCGACAACACACACACACACAACACACACACACACACCGACAACACACACACACACACACCGACAACACACACACACACACCAACAACACACACACACCGACAACACTCACACACACACACACCGACAACACACACACACACAGACAACACACACACAGACAACACACACACACACCGACAACACACACACACACACACACACACACACACACACACCGACAACACACACACAAACACACCGACAACACACACAAACACACACCGACAACACACACACACACACACCGACAACACACACACACACACACCGACAACACACACACACACACCGACAACACACACAAACACACACACCGACAACACACACACACACACACACTGACAACACACACACACACCGACAACACACACACACACACACCGACAACACACACACACCGACAACACACACACACACACACACACACACCGACAACACACACACACACACACACCGACAACACACACACTCACAACACACACACACACACCGACAACACACAAACACACCGACAACACACACACACACACCGACAACACACACACACACACACACACACACACACCGACAACACACACACACCGACAACACACACACACACCGACAACACACACACACACACACCGACAACACACACACACACACCGACAACACATAAACACACACACACCGACAACACACACACACACACACTGACAACACACACACACACACACCGACAACACACACACACACCGACAACACCCACACACACACCGACAACACACACACACACACCGACAACACACACACACACACACACACACACACCGACAACACACACACACACACACCGACAAAACACACACACACCGACAACACACACACACACACACCGACAACACACACACACACACACACACACACACCGACAACACACACATACACACACTGACAACACACACACACACACACACACACACACACCGACAACACACACACACACACACACTGACAACACACACACACAGACAACACACACACCGACAACACACACACACACACCGACAACACAGACACACACACACACACACCGACAACACACACACACAGACAACACACACACACACACACCGACAGCACACACACACACACACACACCGACAACACACACACACACACACCGACAACACACACACACACACCGACAACACACACACACACACACACCGACAACACACACACACACCGACAACACACACACACACACACCAGCAACACACACACACACACACCGACAACACACACACACACACCGACAACACACACACACACCGACAACACACACACACACACACCGACAACACACACACACACACACACACCGACAACACACACACACACACACACTGACAACACACACACACACACACACACACAACACACACACACACCGACAACACACACACACACACAAACACACCGACAACACACACACACAGACAACACACACACACACACACACCGACAGCACACACACACACACACACACCGACAACACACACACACACACAACACACACACACACACACCGACAACACACACACACACCGACAACACACACACACACCGACAACACACACACACACACACACACCGACAACACACACACACACACCGACCACACACACACACACACACCGACAACACACCGACAACACACACACACACACACCGACAACACACACACACACACCGACAACACACACACACACAACACACACACACACACCGACAACACACACACACACAAACACCGACAACACACACACAAACACACCGACAACACACACAAACACACACCGACAACACACACACACACACTGACAACACACACACACACACACACCAGCAACACACACACACACAACGACAACACACACACACACACACACACACACCGACAACACACACACACACACACTGACAACACACACACACACACACACCGACAACACACACACACACACACACCGACAAAACACACACACACACACCGACAACACACACACACACACACACCGACAACACACACACACACACCGCCAACACACACACACACACAACACACACACACACACCGACAACACACACACACACACACTGACAACACACACACACAAACACACCTACAACACACACACACACACACCGACAACACACACACACACACCGACAACACACACACACACACCGACAACACACACACACACACCGACAACACACACACACACCGACAACACACACACACACACACCAGCAACACACACACACACACACCGACAACACACACACACACACACCGACAACACACACACACACACACTGACAACACACACACACACACACACACACCGACAACACACACACACACACACCGACAACACACACACACACACACACACCGACAACACACACACCGACAACACACACACACACACACACACACCGACAACACACACACACACACACCGACAACACACACACACACAACACACACACACACACCGACAACACACACACCCACACACCGACAACACACACACACACACACCGACAACTCACACACACACACACCGACAATACACACACACACACACACACACACACACACCGACAACACACAAACACCGACAACACACACACACACCGACAACACACACACACACACACACCGACAACACACACACACACACACACCGACAACACATAAACACACACACACCGACAACACACACACACACACACTGACAACACACACACACACACACCGACAACACACACACACACACCGACAACACACACACACACACCGACAACACACACACACACACCGACAACACACACACACACACACACACACCGACAACACACACACACACACACCGACAACACACACACACACCGACAACACACACACACACACCGACAACACACACACACACACACACACACCGACAACACACACACACACACCGACAACACACACACACACCGACAACACACACACACACACACCAGCAACACACACACACACACACCGACAACACACACACACACACACCGACAACACACACACACACACACTGACAACACACACACACACACACACACACCGACAACACACACACACACACACCGACAACACACACACACACACACACACCGACAACACACACACCGACAACACACACACACACACACACACACCGACAACACACACACACACACACCGACAACACACACACACACAACACACACACACACACCGACAACACACACACCCACACACCGACAACACACACACACACACACCGACAACTCACACACACACACACCGACAATACACACACACACACACACACACACACACACCGACAACACACAAACACCGACAACACACACACACACCGACAACACACACACACACACACACCGACAACACACACACACACACACACCGACAACACATAAACACACACACACCGACAACACACACACACACACACTGACAACACACACACACACACACCGACAACACACACACACACACCGACAACACACACAAACACACACCGACAACACACACACACCGACAACACACACACACACACACACCAGCAACACACACACACACACACCGACAACACACACACACACACCGACAACACACACACACACACACTGACAACACACACACACACACCGACAACACACACACACCGACAAAACACACACACACACACCGACAACACACACACACACACCGACAACACACACACACACCGACAACACACACACACACAACACACACACACACACCGACAACACACACACACACACCGACAACACACACACACACACACACACACCGACAACACACACACACACACACCGACAACACACACACACACCGACAACACACACACACACACCGACAACACACACACACACACACACACACCGACAACACACACATACACACACTGACAACACACACACACACACACACACACCGACAACACACACACACACACACACTGACAACACACACACACAGACAACACACACACCGACAACACACACACACACACACCAACAACACAGACACACACACACACCGACAACACACACACACACACCAATAACACACAGACACACACTGACAACACACACACACACATCGACAACACACACCCACACCGACAACACACACACACACACACACCGACAACACACACACACAGACAACACACACACACACACATACCGACAGCACACACACACACACACACCGACAACACACACACACACAACACACACACACACACCGACAACACACACACACACACACCGACAACACACACACACACACCAACAACACACACACACCGACAACACTCACACACACACACACCGACAACACACACACACACAGACAACACACACACAGACAACACACACACACACCGACAACACACACACACACACACACACACACACACACACACACACCGACAACACACACACAAACACACCGACAACACACACAAACACACACCGACAACACACACACACACACACCGACAACACACACACACACACACCGACAACACACACACACACACCGACAACACACACAAACACACACACCGACAACACACACACACACACACACTGACAACACACACACACACCGACAACACACACACACACACACCGACAACACACACACACCGACAACACACACACACACACACACACACACCGACAACACACACACACACACACACCGACAACACACACACTCACAACACACACACACACACCGACAACACACAAACACACCGACAACACACACACACACACCGACAACACACACACACACACACACACACACACACACACCGACAACACACACACACCGACAACACACACACACACCGACAACACACACACACACACACCGACAACACACACACACACACCGACAACACATAAACACACACACACCGACAACACACACACACACACACTGACAACACACACACACACACACCGACAACACACACACACACCGACAACACCCACACACACACCGACAACACACACACACACACCGACAACACACACACACACACACACACCACACCGACAACACACACACACACACACCGACAAAACACACACACACCGACAACACACACACACACACACCGACAACACACACACACACACACACACACACACACCGACAACACACACATACACACACTGACAACACACACACACACACACACACACACACACACCGACAACACACACACACACACACACTGACAACACACACACACAGACAACACACACACCGACAACACACACACACACACCGACAACACACACACACACACCGACAACACACACACACACACACACCAGCAACACACACACACACACACCGACAACACACACACACACACCGACAACACACACACACACACACTGACAACACACACACACACACCGACAACACACACACACCGACAAAACACACACACACACACCGACAACACACACACACACACCGACAACACACACACACACACACCGACAACACACACACACACAACACACACACACACACCGACAACACACACACACACACACCGACAACACACACACACAAACACACCTACAACACACACACACAGACAACACACACACACACACCGACAGCACACACACACACACACCGACAACACACACACACACACAACACACACACACACACACCGACAACACACACACACACCGACAACACACACACACACACACACCGACAACACACACACACACACCGACCACACACACACACACACACCGACAACACACCGACAACACACACACACACCGACAACACACACACACACACCGACAACACACACACACACACCGACCACACACACAAACACACACCGACAACACACACACACACACCGACAACACACACACACACACACACCAGCAACACACACACACACACACCGACAACACACACACACACACACACACACCGACAACACACACACACACACACTGACAACACACACACACACAGCGACAACACACACACACACACACCGACAAAACACACACACACACACCGACAACACACACACACACACACACCGACAACACACACACACACACACCGACAACACACACACACACAACACACACACACCGACAACACACACACACACACACCGACAACACACACACACAAACACACCTACAACACACACACACACACACCGACAACACACACACACACACTGACAACACACACACACACACCGACAACACACACACACACACACACACCGACAACACACACACACACTGACAACACACACACACACACCGACAACGCACACACACACACACACACCGACAACACACACACACACACACACTGACAACACACACACACACACCGACAACACACACACACACACACCGACAACACACACACACACACACACACACCGACAACACACACACACAGACAACACACACACACACACACACACCGACAGCACACACACACACACACCGACAACACACACACACACACACAACACACACACACACACACCGACAACACACATACACACCGACAACACACACACACACCGACAACACACTTACACACACACACACACCGACAACACACACACACACACACCGACCACACACACACACACACACCGACAACACACCGACAACACACACACACACACACAACACACACACACACACCGACAACACACACACACACACACACCGACAACACACACACAAACACACACACACACCGACAACACACACACACACACACTGACAACACACACACACACACACACGCCGACAACACACACACACACACACCGACAAAACACACACACACACACCGACAACACACACAGACAACACACACACACACACACACCGACAACACACACACAAACACACCGACAACGCACACACACACACACACACCGACAACACACCGACAACACACACACACACACACCGACAACACACACACACACACCGACAACACACACACACACAACACACACACACACACCGACAACACAAACACACACACACACCGACAACACACACACAAACACACCGACAACACACACAAACACACACCGACAACACACACACACCGACAACACACACACACACACACACCAGCAACACACACACACACACACCGACAACACACACACACACACCGACAACACACACACACACACACTGACAACACACACACACACACCGACAACACACACACACCGACAAAACACACACACACACACCGACAACACACACACACACACACCGACAACACACACACACACCGACAACACACACACACACAACACACACACACACACCGACAACACACACACACACACACACCGACAACACACACACACAAACACACCTACAACACACACACACAGACAACACACACACACACACACACCGACAGCACACACACACACACACCGACAACACACACACACAACACACACACACACACACCGACAACACACACACACACCGACAACACACACACACACACACACCGACAACACACACACACACACACACCGACAACACACCGACAACACACACACACACACACCGACAACACACACACAAACACACCGACAACACACCGACAACACACACACACACACACACACCGACAACACACACACACACACAACACACACACACACACACCGACAACACACACACACACCGACAACACACACACACACAACACACACACACACCGACAACACACACACACACACACCGACAACACACACACAAACACACCGACAACACACACAAACACACACCGACAACACACACACACACACCGACAACACACACACACACACACACCAGCAACACACACACACACACACCGACAACACACACACACACACACACACCGACAACACACACACACACACACTGACAACACACACACACACACCGACAACACACACACACACACACCGACAAAACACACACACACACACCGACAACACACACACACACACACACCGACAACACACACACACACACACCGACAACACACACACACACAACACACACACACACACCGACCACACACACACACACACACCGACAACACACCGATAACACACACACACACACACCGACAACACACACACACACACCGACAACACACACACACACAAAACACACACACACACACCGACAACACACACACACACACACACCGACAACACACACACACACCGACAACACACACACACACACACCAGCAACACACACACACACACACCGACAACACACACACACACACCGACAACACACACACACACACACCGACAACACACACACACACACACACACCGACAACACACACACACACACACCGACAACACACACACACACACCGACAACACACACACACTGACAACACACACACACACCGACAACACACACACACACACACCGACAACACACACACACACACCGACAACACACACACACACACCGACAACACACACACACACACACACACACACCGACAACAAACACACACACACACCGACAACACACACACACACACACCGACAACACACACACACACACACACACCGACAACACACACACACACACACACCGACAACACACACATACACACACTGACAACACACACACACACACACACACCGACAACACACACACACACACACTGACAACACACACACACACACACAGACAACACACACACACACACCGACAACACACACACACACACCGACAACACAGACACACACACACACCGACAACACACACACACACACACACACCGATAACACACAGACACACACTGACAACACACACACACACACACCGACAACACACACACACAGACAACACACACACACACACACACACACACACCGACAGCACACACACACACACCGACAACACACACACACACACAACACACACACACACACACCGACAACACACACACACACCGACAACACACACACACACCGACAACACACACACACACACACACACACCGACAACACACACACACACACCGACCACACACACACACACACACCGACAACACACCGACAACACACACACACACACACCGACAACACACACACACACACCGACAACACACACACACACAACACACACACACACACCGACAACACAAACACACACACACACCGACAACACACACACAAACACACCGACAACACACACAAACACACACCGACAACACACACACACACACCGACAACACACACACACACACACACCAGCAACACACACACACACACACCGACAACACACACACACACACCGACAACACACACACACACACTGACAACACACACAAACACACCGACAACACACACACACACACACCAACAAAACACACACACACACACCGACAACACACACACACACACACACCGACAACACACACACACACACACCGACAACACACACACACACAACACACACACACACACCGACAACACACACACACACACACCGACAACACACACACACAAACACACCTACAACACACACACACAGACAACACACACACACACACACACACCGACAGCACACACACACACACACCGACAACACACACACACACACAACACACACACACACACACCGACAACACACACACACACCGACAACACACACACACACACACACCGACAACACACACACACACACCGACCACACACACACACACACACCGACAACACACCGACAACACACACACACACACACCGACAACACACACACAAACACACCGACAACACACCGACAACACACACAAACACACACCGACAACACACACACACACACCGACAACACACACACACACACACACCAGCAACACACACACACACACACCGACAACACACACACACACACCGACAACACACACACACACACTGACAACACACACACACACACCGACATCACACACACACACACCAACAAAACACACACACACACACCGACAACACACACACACACACACACCGACAACACACACACACACACACCGACAACACACACACACACAACACACACACACACACCGACAACACACACACACACACCGACAACACACACACACAAACACACCTACAACACACACACACAGACAACACACACACACACACACACACCGACAGCACACACACACACACACACCGACAACACACACACACACACAACACACACACACACACACCGACAACACACACACACCGACAACACACACACACACACACACCGACAACACACAAACACACACCAACCACACACACACACACACACCGACAACACACCGACAACACACACACACACACACCGACATCACACACACAAACACACCGACAACACACCGACAACACACACACACACACACACCGACAACACACACACACAACACACACACACACACCGACAACACACACACACACCGACAACACACACACACACAACACACACACACACCGACAACACACACACACACACACACACCGACAACACACACACAAACACACCGACAACACACACAAACACACACCGACAACACACACACACACACCGACAACACACACACACACACCAGCAACACACACACACACACACCGACAACACACACACACACACACCGACAACACACACACACACACACACCGACAACACACACACACACACACTGACAACACACACACACACACCGACAACACACACACACACACACCGACAAAACACACACACACACACCGACAACACACACACACACACACACCGACAACACACACACACACACACCGACAACACACACACACACAACACACACACACACACCGACAACACACACACACACACACCGACAACACACACACACAAACACACCTACAACACACACACACACACACCGACAACACACACACACACACTGACAACACACACACACACACCGACAACACACACACACACACACACACCGACAACACACACACACACCGACAACACACACACACACACACCAGCAACACACACACACACACACCGACAACACACACACACACACACCGACAACACACACACACACACCGACAACACACACACAAACACACCGACAACGCACACTTACACACACACACCGACAACACACCGACAACACACACACACACACACCGACAACACACAAACACACACCGACAACACACACACACACAACACACACACACACACCGACAACACAAACACACACACACACCGACAACACACACACAAACACACCGACAACACACACAAACACACACCGACAACACACACACACACACCGACAACACACACACACACACACACCAGCAACACACACACACACACACCGACAACACACACACACACACCGACAACACACACACACACACACTGACAACACACACACACACACCGACAACACACACACACCGACAAAACACACACACACACACCGACAACACACACACACACACCGACAACACACACACACACACACCGACAACACACACACACACAACACACACACACACACCGACAACACACACACACACACACCGACAACACACACACACAAACACACCTACAACACACACACACAGACAACACACACACACACACCGACAGCACACACACACACACACCGACAACACACACACACACACAACACACACACACACACACCGACAACACACACACACACCGACAACACACACACACACACACACCGACAACACACACACACACACCGACCACACACACACACACACACCGACAACACACCGACAACACACACACACACCGACAACACACACACACACACACACCGACAACACACACACACACACCGACCACACACACAAACACACACCGACAACACACACACACACACCGACAACACACACACACACACACACCAGCAACACACACACACACACACCGACAACACACACACACACACACACACACCGACAACACACACACACACACACTGACAACACACACACACACACCGACAACACACACACACACACACCGACAAAACACACACACACACACCGACAACACACACACACACACACACCGACAACACACACACACACACACCGACAACACACACACACACAACACACACACACCGACAACACACACACACACACACCGACAACACACACACACAAACACACCTACAACACACACACACACACACCGACAACACACACACACACACTGACAACACACACACACACACCGACAACACACACACACACACACACACCGACAACACACACACACACTGACAACACACACACACACACCGACAACGCACACACACACACACACACCGACAACACACACACACACACACACTGACAACACACACACACACACCGACAACACACACACACACACACCGACAACACACACACACACACACACACACCGACAACACACACACACAGACAACACACACACACACACACACACCGACAGCACACACACACACACACCGACAACACACACACACACACACAACACACACACACACACACCGACAACACACATACACACCGACAACACACACACACACCGACAACACACTTACACACACACACACACCGACAACACACACACACACACCGACCACACACACACACACACACCGACAACACACCGACAACACACACACACACACACAACACACACACACACACACACACCGACAACACACACACAAACACACACACACACCGACAACACACACACACACACACTGACAACACACACACACACACACACGCCGACAACACACACACACACACACCGACAAAACACACACACACACACCGACAACACACACACACACACACACCGACAACACACACATACACAAACCGACAACACACACACACAACACACACACACACACCGACAACACACACACACACACACTGACAACACACACACACAAACACACCTACAACACACACACACACACACCAACAACACACACACACACACCGACAACACACACACACACACCGACAACACACACACACACACACACACCGACAACACACACACACACCGACAACACACACACACACACACACCGACAACACACACACACACCGACAACACACACACACACAACACACACACACACACCGACAACACACACACACACACACCGACAACACACACACACAAACACACCTACAACACACACACACAGACAACACACACACACACACACACACCGACAGCACACACACACACACACACCGACAACACACACACACACACAACACACACACACACACACCGACAACACACACACACACCGACAACACACACACACACACACACCGACAACACACACACACACATCGACCACACACACACACACACACACCGACAACACACCGACAACACACACACACACACACCGACAACACACACACAAACACACCGACAACACACCGACAACACACACACACACACACACCGACAACACACACACACACACAACACACACACACACACACCGACAACACACACACACACCGACAACACACACACACACAACACACACACACACCGACAACACACACACACACACACACCGACAACACACACACAAACACACCGACAACACACACAAACACACACCGACAACACACACACACACACCGACAACACACACACACACACACACCAGCAACACACACACACACACACCGACAACACACACACACACACACACACACCGACAACACACACACACACACACTGACAACACACACACACACACCGACAACACACACACACACACACACCGACAAAACACACACACACACACCGACAACACACACACACACACACACCGACAACACACACACACACCGACAACACACACACACACAACACACACACATACACCGACAACACACACACACAC
Source organism: Salmo salar (assembly GCF_965601325.2). Classification (NCBI taxonomy): domain Eukaryota; kingdom Metazoa; phylum Chordata; class Actinopteri; order Salmoniformes; family Salmonidae; genus Salmo; species Salmo salar. The sequence continues at coordinate 350,354 of NW_027675478.1, forward strand.
ACACACCGACAACACACACACACAAACACACCTACAACACACACACACACACACCGACAACACACACACACACACTGACAACACACACACACACACCGACAACACACACACACACACACACACCGACAACACACACACACACCGACAACACACACACACACACACCAGCAACACACACACACACACACCGACAACACACACACACACACACCGACAACACACACACACACACCGACAACACACACACAAACACACCGACAACGCACACACACACACACACACCGACAACATACACACACACACACACTGACAACACACACACACACACCGACAACACACACACACACACACCGACAACACACACACACACACACACACCGACAACACACACACACAGACAACACACACACACACACACACACCGACAGCACACACACACACACACCGACAACACACACACACACACACAACACACACACACACACACCGACAACACACACACACACCGACAACACACACACACACACACTGACAACACACACACACACACACACACCGACAACACACACACACACACACCGACAAAACACACACACACACACCGACAACACACACACACACACACACCGACAACACACACACACACACACCGACAACACACACACACACAACACACACACACCGACAACACACACACACACACACTGACAACACACACACACAAACACACCTACAACACACACACACACACACCAACAACACACACACACACACCGACAACACACACACACACACCGACAACACACACACACACACACACACCGACAACACACACACACACCGACAACACACACACACACACACCAGCAACACACACACACACACACCGACAACACACACACACACACACCGACAACACACACACACACACCGACAACACACACACACACACACCGACAACACACACACACACACACCGACAACACACACACACACACACACTGACAACACACACACACACACACACCGACAACACACACACACACCGACAACACACACACACACACACACACCGACAACACACACACCGACAACACACACACACACACACACACCGACAACACACACACACACACACCGACAACACACACACACACAACACACACACACACACCGACAACACACACACCCACACACACACCGACAACACACACACACACACACCGACAACACACACACACACCGACAACACACACACACACACCGACAACACACACACACACACACACACCGACAACACACACATACACACACTGACAACACACACACACACACACCGACAACACACACACACGCACACACTGACAACACACACACACAGACAACACACACACCGACAACACACACACACACACACCGACAACACAGACACACACACACACCGACAACACACACACACACACACACCAATAACACACAGACACACACTGACAACACACACACACACATCGACAACACACACCCACACCGACAACACACACACACACACACACCGACAACACACACACACAGACAACACACACACACACACAAACCGACAGCACACACACACACACACACCGACAACACACACACACACAACACACACACACACACCGACAACACACACACACACACACACCGACAACACACACACACACCGACAACACACACACACACACACACACCGACAACACACACACCGACAACACACACACACACACACACACCGACAACACACACACACACACACCGACAACACACACACACACAACACACACACACACACCGACAACACACACACCCACACACCGACAACACACACACACACACCGACAACACACACACACACACACCGACAACACACACACACACACACACAAACACACACCGACAACACACAAACACCGACAACACACACACACACACACACACCGACAACACACACACCGACAACACACACACACACACACACACCGACAACACACACACACACACACCGACAACACACACACACACACACACACACCGACAACACACACACACACACACACCGACAACACACACACACACACCGACAACACATAAACACACACACACCGACAACACACACACACACACACTGACAACACACACACACACACACCGACAACACACACACACACACCTACAACACACACACACACACCGACAACACACACACACACACCGACAACACACACACACACACACACACCGACAACACACACACACACACACCGACAACACACACACACACCGACAACACACACACACACACCGACAACACACACACACACACACACACCGACAACACACACATACACACACTGACAACACACACACACACACACCGACAACACACACACACACACACACTGACAACACACACACACAGACAACACACACACCGACAACACACACACACACACACCGACAACACAGACACACACACACACCGACAACACACACACACACACACACCAATAACACACAGACACACACTGACAACACACACACACACATCGACAACACACACCCACACCGACAACACACACACACACACACACCGACAACACACACACACAGACAACACACACACACACACAAACCGACAGCACACACACACACACACACCGACAACACACACACACACAACACACACACACACACCGACAACACACACACACACACACCGACAACACACACACACACACCAACAACACACACACACACAACACACACACACACACCGACAACACACACACACACACACCGACAACACACACACACAAACACACCTACAACACACACACACAGACAACACACACACACACACACCGACAGCACACACACACACACACACCGACAACACACACACACACACAACACACACACACACACACCGACAACACACACACACACCGACAACACACACACACACCGACAACACACACACACACACGCACCGACAACACACACACACACACCGACCACACACACACACACACACCGACAACACACCGACAACACACACACACACACACCGACAACACAAACACACACACCGACAACACACACACACACAACTTACACACACACACCGACAACACACACACACACACACACCTACAACACACACACAAACACACCGACAACACACACAAACACACACCGACAACACACACACACACACCGACAACACACACACACACACACACACACCAGCAACACACACACACACACACCGACAACACACACACACACACACACACACCGACAACACACACACACACACACTGACATCACACACACACACACCGACAACACACACACACACACACCGACAAAACACACACACACACACCGACAACACACACACACACACACACCGACAACACACACACACACACACCGACAACACACACACACACAACACACACACACACACCGACAACACACACACACACCGACAACACACACACACAAACACACCTACAACACATACAAACACACACCGACAACACACACACACACACCGACAACACACACACACACACCGACAACACACACACACACACACACCGACAACACACACACACACCGACAACACACACACACACACACCAGCAACACACACACACACACACCGACAACACACACACACACACCGACAACACACACACACACCGACAACACACACACACACACACCGACAACACACACACACACACACACACCGACAACACACACACACACACACACTGACAACACACACACACACACACACACACAACACACACACACACCGACAACACACACACACACACAAACACACCGACAACACACACACACAGACAACACACACACACACACACACCGACAGCACACACACACACACACACACCGACAACACACACACACACACAACACACACACACACACACCGACAACACACACACACACCGACAACACACACACACACCGACAACACACACACACACACACACACCGACAACACACACACACACACCGACCACACACACACACACACACCGACAACACACCGACAACACACACACACACACACCGACAACACACACACACACACCGACAACACACACACACACAACACACACACACACACCGACAACACACACACACACAAACACCGACAACACACACACAAACACACCGACAACACACACAAACACACACCGACAACACACACACACACACTGACAACACACACACACACACACACCAGCAACACACACACACACAACGACAACACACACACACACACACACACACACCGACAACACACACACACACACACTGACAACACACACACACACACACACCGACAACACACACACACACACACACCGACAAAACACACACACACACACCGACAACACACACACACACACACACCGACAACACACACACACACACCGCCAACACACACACACACACAACACACACACACACCGACAACACACACACACACACACTGACAACACACACACACAAACACACCTACAACACACACACACACACACCGACAACACACACACACACACCGACAACACACACACACACACCGACAACACACACACACACACCGACAACACACACACACACCGACAACACACACACACACACACCAGCAACACACACACACACACACCGACAACACACACACACACACACCGACAACACACACACACACACACCGACAACACACACACACACACACCGACAACACACACACACACACACACCGACAACACACACACACACACACACTGACAACACACACACACACACACACACACCGACAACACACACACACACACACCGACAACACACACACACACACACACACCGACAACACACACACCGACAACACACACACACACACACACACACCGACAACACACACACACACACACCGACAACACACACACACACAACACACACACACACACCGACAACACACACACCCACACACCGACAACACACACACACACACACCGACAACTCACACACACACACACCGACAATACACACACACACACACACACACACACACACACCGACAACACACAAACACCGACAACACACACACACACCGACAACACACACACACACACACACCGACAACACACACACACACACCGACAACACATAAACACACACACACCGACAACACACACACACACACACTGACAACACACACACACACACACCGACAACACACACACACACACCGACAACACACACACACACACCGACAACACACACACACACACCGACAACACACACACACACACACACACACCGACAACACACACACACACACACCGACAACACACACACACACCGACAACACACACACACACCGACAACACACACACACACACACACACACCGACAACACACACATACACACACTGACAACACACACACACACACACACACACACCGACAACACACACACACACACACACTGACAACACACACACACAGACAACACACACACCGACAACACACACACACACACACCAACAACACAGACACACACACACACCGACAACACACACACACACACCAATAACACACAGACACACACTGACAACACACACACACACATCGACAACACACACCCACACCGACAACACACACACACACACACACCGACAACACACACACACAGACAACACACACATACACACATACCGACAGCACACACACACACACACACTGACAACACACACACACACAACACACACACACACACACCGACAACACACACACACACACACCGACAACACACACACACACACCAACAACACACACACACCGACAACACTCACACACACACACACCGACAACACACACACACACAGACAACACACACACAGACAACACACACACACACCGACAACACACACACACACACACACACACACACACACACACCGACAACACACACACAAACACACCGACAACACACACAAACACACACCGACAACACACACACACACACACCGACAACACACACACACACACACCGACAACACACACACACACACCGACAACACACACAAACACACACACCGACAACACACACACACACACACACTGACAACACACACACACACCGACAACACACACACACACACACCGACAACACACACACACCGACAACACACACACACACACACACACACACCGACAACACACACACACACACACACCGACAACACACACACTCACAACACACACACACACACCGACAACACACAAACACACCGACAACACACACACACACACCGACAACACACACACACACACACACACACACACACACACCGACAACACACACACACCGACAACACACACACACACCGACAACACACACACACACACACCGACAACACACACACACACACCGAAAACACATAAACACACACACACCGACAACACACACACACACACACTGACAACACACACACACACACACCGACAACACACACACACACCGACAACACCCACACACACACCGACAACACACAGACACACACCGACAACACACACACACACACACACACACACACCGACAACACACACACACACACACCGACAACACACACACACACACACCGACAACACACACACACACACACACCGACAACACACACACACACACACACTGACAACACACACACACACACACACACACCGACAACACACACACACACACACCGACAACACACACACACACACACACACCGACAACACACACACCGACAACACACACACACACACACACACACCGACAACACACACACACACACACCGACAACACACACACACACAACACACACACACACACCGACAACACACACACCCACACACCGACAACACACACACACACACACCGACAACTCACACACACACACACCGACAATACACACACACACACACACACACACACACACACCGACAACACACAAACACCGACAACACACACACACACCGACAACACACACACACACACACACCGACAACACACACACACACACACACCGACAACACATAAACACACACACACCGACAACACACACACACACACACTGACAACACACACACACACACACCGACAACACACACACACACACCGACAACACACACACACACACCGACAACACACACACACACACCGACAACACACACACACACACACACACACCGACAACACACACACACACACACCGACAACACACACACACACCGACAACACACACACACACACCGACAACACACACACACACACACACACACCGACAACACACACATACACACACTGACAACACACACACACACACACACACACACCGACAACACACACACACACACACACTGACAACACACACACACAGACAACACACACACCGACAACACACACACACACACACCAACAACACAGACACACACACACACCGACAACACACACACACACACCAATAACACACAGACACACACTGACAACACACACACACACATCGACAACACACACCCACACCGACAACACACACACACACACACACCGACAACACACACACACAACACACACACACACACCGACAACACACACACACACACACCGACAACACACACACACACACCAACAACACACACACACCGACAACACTCACACACACACACACCGACAACACACACACACACAGACAACACACACACAGACAACACACACACCGACAACACACACACACACACACACACACACACACACACACCGACAACACACACACAAACACACCGACAACACACACAAACACACACCGACAACACACACACACACACACCGACAACACACACACACACACACCGACAACACACACACACACACCGACAACACACACAAACACACACACCGACAACACACACACACACACACACTGACAACACACACACACACCGACAACACACACACACACACACCGACAACACACACACACCGACAACACACACACACACACACACACACACCGACAACACACACACACACACACACCGACAACACACACACTCACAACACACACACACACACCGACAACACACAAACACACCGACAACACACACACACACACCGACAACACACACACACACACACACACACACACACACACCGACAACACACACACACCGACAACACACACACACACCGACAACACACACACACACACACCGACAACACACACACACACACCGACAACACATAAACACACACACACCGACAACACACACACACACACACTGACAACACACACACACACACACCGACAACACACACACACACCGACAACACCCACACACACACCGACAACACACACACACACACCGACAACACACACACACACACACACACACACCGACAACACACACACACACACACCGACAAAACACACACACACCGACAACACACACACACACACACCGACAACACACACACACACACACACACACACACCGACAACACACACATACACACACTGACAACACACACACACACACACACACACACACACACCGACAACACACACACACACACACACTGACAACACACACACACAGACAACACACACACCGACAACACACACACACACACCGACAACACAGACACACACACACACACACCGACAACACACACACACACAGACAACACACACACACACACACCGACAGCACACACACACACACACACACCGACAACACACACACACACACACCGACAACACACACACACACACCGACAACACACACACACACACACACCGACAACACACACACACACCGACAACACACACACACACACACCAGCAACACACACACACACACACCGACAACACACACACACACACCGACAACACACACACACACCGACAACACACACACACACACACCGACAACACACACACACACACACACACCGACAACACACACACACACACACACTGACAACACACACACACACACACACACACAACACACACACACACCGACAACACACACACACACACAAACACACCGACAACACACACACACAGACAACACACACACACACACACACCGACAGCACACACACACACACACACACCGACAACACACACACACACACAACACACACACACACACACCGACAACACACACACACACCGACAACACACACACACACCGACAACACACACACACACACACACACCGACAACACACACACACACACCGACCACACACACACACACACACCGACAACACACCGACAACACACACACACACACACCGACAACACACACACACACACCGACAACACACACACACACAACACACACACACACACCGACAACACACACACACACAAACACCGACAACACACACACAAACACACCGACAACACACACAAACACACACCGACAACACACACACACACACTGACAACACACACACACACACACACCAGCAACACACACACACACAACGACAACACACACACACACACACACACACACCGACAACACACACACACACACACTGACAACACACACACACACACACACCGACAACACACACACACACACACACCGACAAAACACACACACACACACCGACAACACACACACACACACACACCGACAACACACACACACACACCGCCAACACACACACACACACAACACACACACACACCGACAACACACACACACACACACTGACAACACACACACACAAACACACCTACAACACACACACACACACACCGACAACACACACACACACACCGACAACACACACACACACACCGACAACACACACACACACACCGACAACACACACACACACCGACAACACACACACACACACACCAGCAACACACACACACACACACCGACAACACACACACACACACACCGACAACACACACACACACACACTGACAACACACACACACACACACACACACCGACAACACACACACACACACACCGACAACACACACACACACACACACACCGACAACACACACACCGACAACACACACACACACACACACACACCGACAACACACACACACACACACCGACAACACACACACACACAACACACACACACACACCGACAACACACACACCCACACACCGACAACACACACACACACACACCGACAACTCACACACACACACACCGACAATACACACACACACACACACACACACACACACCGACAACACACAAACACCGACAACACACACACACACCGACAACACACACACACACACACACCGACAACACACACACACACACACACCGACAACACATAAACACACACACACCGACAACACACACACACACACACTGACAACACACACACACACACACCGACAACACACACACACACACCGACAACACACACACACACACCGACAACACACACACACACACCGACAACACACACACACACACACACACACCGACAACACACACACACACACACCGACAACACACACACACACCGACAACACACACACACACACCGACAACACACACACACACACACACACACCGACAACACACACATACACACACTGACAACACACACACACACACACACACACCGACAACACACACACACACACACACTGACAACACACACACACAGACAACACACACACCGACAACACACACACACACACACCAACAACACAGACACACACACACACCGACAACACACACACACACACCAATAACACACAGACACACACTGACAACACACACACACACATCGACAACACACACCCACACCGACAACACACACACACACACACACCGACAACACACACACACAGACAACACACACACACACACATACCGACAGCACACACACACACACACACCGACAACAGACACACACACAACACACACACACACACCGACAACACACACACACACACACCGACAACACACACACACACACCAACAACACACACACACCGACAACACTCACACACACACACACCGACAACACATACACACACAGACAACACACACACAGACAACACACACACACACCGACAACACACACACACACACACACACACACACACACACACACACCGACAACACACACACAAACACACCGACAACACACACAAACACACACCGACAACACACACACACACACACCGACAACACACACACACACACACCGACAACACACACACACACACCGACAACACACACAAACACACACACCGACAACACACACACACACACACACTGACAACACACACACACACCGACAACACACACACACACACACCGACAACACACACACACCGACAACACACACACACACACACACACACACCGACAACACACACACACACACACACCGACAACACACACACTCACAACACACACACACACACCGACAACACACAAACACACCGACAACACACACACACACACCGACAACACACACACACACACACACACACACACACACACCGACAACACACACACACCGACAACACACACACACACCGACAACACACACACACACACACCGACAACACACACACACACACCGACAACACATAAACACACACACACCGACAACACACACACACACACACTGACAACACACACACACACACACCGACAACACACACACACACCGACAACACCCACACACACACCGACAACACACACACACACACCGACAACACACACACACACACACACACACACACCGACAACACACACACACACACACCGACAAAACACACACACACCGACAACACACACACACACACACCGACAACACACACACACACACACACACACACACACCGACAACACACACATACACACACTGACAACACACACACACACACACACACACACACACACCGACAACACACACACACACACACACTGACAACACACACACACAGACAACACACACACCGACAACACACACACACACACCGACAACACAGACACACACACACACACACCGACAACACACACACACAGACAACACACACACACACACACCGACAGCACACACACACACACACACACCGACAACACACACACACACACACAACACACACACACACACACCGACAACACACACACACACCGACAACACACACACACACCGACAACACACACACACACACACACCGACAACACACACACACACACCGACCACACACACACACACACACCGACAACACACCGACAACACACACACACACACACCGACAACACACACACACACACCGACAACACACACACACACAACACACACACACACACCGACAACACACACACACACAAACACCGACAACACACACACAAACACACCGACAACACACACAAACACACACCGACAACACACACACACACACTGACAACACACACACACACCAGCAACACACACACACACAACGACAACACACACACACACACACACACACACCGACAACACACACACACACACACTGACAACACACACACACACACACACCGACAACACACACACACACACACACCGACAAAACACACACACACACACCGACAACACACACACACACACACACCGACAACACACACACACACACCGACAACACACACACACACACAACACACACACACACCGACAACACACACACACACACACTGACAACACACACACACAAACACACCTACAACACACACACACACACACCAACAACACACACACACACCGACAACACACACACACACACCGACAACACACACACACACACCGACAACACACACACACACCGACAACACACACACACACACACCAGGAACACACACACACACACACCGACAACACACACACACACACACCGACAACACACACACACACACACCGACAACACACACACACACACACCGACAACACACACACACACACACACCGACAACACACACACACACACACACACTGACAACACACACACACACACACACACCGACAACACACACACACACACACCGACAACACACACACACACAACACACACACACACACCGACAACACACACACCCACACACCGACAACACACACACACACACCGACAACTCACACACACACACACCGACAATACACACACACACACACACACACACACACACCGACAACACACAAACACCGACAACACACACACACACCGACAACACACACACACACACACACCGACAACACACACACACACACACACCGACAACACATAAACACACACACACCGACAACACACACACACACACACTGACAACACACACACACACACACCGACAACACACACACACACACCGACAACACACACACACACACCGACAACACACACACACACACCGACAACACACACACACACACACACACACCGACAACACACACACACACACACCGACAACACACACACACACCGACAACACACACACACACACCGACAACACACACACACACACACACACACCGACAACACACACATACACACACTGACAACACACACACACACACACACACACACACCGACAACACACACACACACACACACTGACAACACACACACACAGACAACACACACACCGACAACACACACACACACACACCAACAACACAGACACACACACACACCGACAACACACACACACACACCAATAACACACAGACACACACTGACAACACACACACACACATCGACAACACACACCCACACCGACAACACACACACACACACACACCGACAACACACACACATACACACTGACAACACACACACACACACCGACAACACACACACACACACACACCGACAAAACACACACACACACACCGACAACACACACACACACACACACACCGACAACACACACACACACACCGACAACACACACACACACAACACACACACACACCGACAACACACACACACACACACTGACAACACACACACACAAACACACCTACAACACACACACACACACACCGACAACACACACACACACACCGACAACACACACACACCGACAACACACACACACACACCGACAACACACACACACACCGACAACACACACACACACACACCAGCAACACACACACACACACACCGACAACACACACACACACACACCGACAACACACACACACACACACCGACAACACACACACACACACACCGACAACACACACACACACACACACCGACAACACACACACACACACACACTGACAACACACACACACACACACACACACACCGACAACACACACACACACACACCGACAACACACACACACACAACACACACACACACACCGACAACACACACACCCACACACCGACAACACACACACACACAGCGACAACTCACACACACACACACCGACAATACACACACACACACACACACACACACACACCGACAACACACAAACACCGACAACACACACACACACCGACAACACACACACACACACACACCGACAACACACACACACACACACACCGACAACACATAAACACACACACACCGACAACACACACACACACACACTGACAACACACACACACACACACCGACAACACACACACACACACCGACAACACACACACACACACCGACAACACACACACACACACCGACAACACACACACACACACACACCGACAACACACACACACACACACCGACAACACACACACACACCGACAACACACACACACACACCGACAACACACACACACACACACACACACACACACCGACAACACACACATACACACACTGACAACACACACACACACACACACACACCGACAACACACACACACACACACACTGACAACACACACACACAGACAACACACACACCGACAACACACACACACACACACCAACAACACAGACACACACACACACCGACAACACACACACACACACCAATAACACACAGACACACACTGACAACACACACACACACATCGACAACACACACCCACACCGACAACACACACACACACACACACCGACAACACACACACATACACACTGACAACACACACACACACCGACAACACACACACACACACACACCGACAAAACACACACACACACACCGACAACACACACACACACACACACCGACAACACACACACACACACCGACAACACACACACACACACAACACACACACACACCGACAACACACACACACACACACTGACAACACACACACACAAACACACCTACAACACACACACACACACACCGACAACACACACACACACACCGACAACACACACACACCGACAACACACACACACACACCGACAACACACACACACACCGACAACACACACACACACACACCAGCAACACACACACACACACACCGACAACACACACACACACACACCGACAACACACACACACACACACCGACAACACACACACACACACACCGACAACACACACACACACACACACCGACAACACACACACCCACACACACACTGACAACACACACACACACACACACACACACCGACAACACACACACACACACACCGACAACACACACACACACAACACACACACACACACCGACAACACACACACCCACACACCGACAACACACACACACACACCGACAACTCACACACACACACACCGACAATACACACACACACACACACACACACACACCGACAACACACAAACACCGACAACACACACACACACCGACAACACACACACACACACACACCGACAACACACACACACACACACACCGACAACACATAAACACACACACACCGACAACACACACACACACACACTGACAACACACACACACACACACCGACAACACACACACACACACCGACAACACACACACACACACCGACAACACACACACACACACCGACAACACACACACACACACACACCGACAACACACACACACACACACCGACAACACACACACACACCGACAACACACACACACACACCGACAACACACACACACACACACACACACCGACAACACACACATACACACACTGACAACACACACACACACACACACACACACCGACAACACACACACACACACACACTGACAACACACACACACAGACAACACACACACCGACAACACACACACACACACACCAACAACACAGACACACACACACACCGACAACACACACACACACACCAATAACACACAGACACACACTGACAACACACACACACACATCGACAACACACACCCACACCGACAACACACACACACACACACACCGACAACACACACACACAGACAACACACACACACACACAAACCGACAGCACACACACACACACACACCGACAACACACACACACACACAACACACACACACACACCGACAACACACACACACACACACCGACAACACACACACACACACCAACAACACACACACACCGACAACACTCACACACACACACACCGACAACACACACACACACAGACAACACACACACACACAACACACACACACACCGACAACACACACACACACACACACACACACACACCGACAACCCACACACAAACACACCGACAACACACACAAACACACACCGACAACACACACACACACACACCGACAACACACACACACACACACCGACAACACACACACACACACCGACAACACACACAAACACACACACCGACAACACACACACACACACACACTGACAACACACACACACACCGACAACACACACACACACACACCGACAACACACACACACCGCCAACACACACACACACACACACACACACCGACAACACACACACACACACACACCGACAACACACACACTCACAACACACACACACACACCGACAACACACACACACACCGACAACACACACACACACACCGACAACACACACACACACACACACACACACCGACAACACACACACACCGACAACACACACACACACCGACAACACACACACACACACACCGACAACACACACACACACACCGACAACACATAAACACACACACACCGACAACACACACACACACACACTGACAACACACACACACACACACCGACAACACACACACACACCGACAACACCCACACACACACCGACAACACACACACACACACCGACAACACACACACACACACACACACACACACCGACAACACACACACACACACACCGACAAAACACACACACACCGACAACACACACACACACACACCGACAACACACACACACACACACACACACCGACAACACACACATACACACACTGACAACACACACACACACACACACACACCGACAACACACACACACACACACACTGACAACACACACACACAGACAACACACACACCGACAACACACACACACAGACAACACACACACACACACAAACCGACAGCACAACACACACACACACACCGACAACACACACACACACAACACACACACACACACACACACCGACAACACACACACACACACACCGACAACACACACACACACACCGACAACACACACACACAGACAACACACACACACACACACACCGACAACACACACACACACCGACAACACACACACACACAACACACACACACACACCGACAACACACACACACACACACACACACACCGACAACACACACACAAACACACCGACAACACACACAAACACACACCGACAACACACACACACACACACACCGACAACACACACACACACACACCGACAACACACACACACACACACACACACACCGACAACACACACACAAACACACACACCGACAACACACACACACACACACACACTGACAACACACACACACACACACACACACACCTACAACACACACACACACCGACAACACACACACACACACACCGACAACACACACAAACCGACAACACACACACACACACACACACACACCGACAACACACACACACACACACCGACAACACACACACACACAACACACACACACCGACAACACACACACACACCGACAACACACACACACACACCGACAACACACACACACACACCGACAACACACACACACACACACACACACACACACACCGACAACACACACACACACACACACACCGACAACACACACACACACAACACACACACACACACCGACAACACACACACACACACACACTGACAACACACACACACAAACACACCTACAACACACACACACACACACCGACAACACACACACACACACACACACCGACAACACACACATACACACACTGACAACACACACACACACACACACACACACCGACAACACACACACACACACACACTGACAACACACACACACAGACAACACACACACCGACAACACACACACACACACACCAACAACACAGACACACACACACACCGACAACACACACACACACACCAATAACACACAGACACACACTGACAACACACACACACACACATCGACAACACACACCCACACCGACAACACACACACACACACACACCGACAACACACACACACAGACAACACACACACACACACAAACCGACAGCACACACACACACACACACCGACAACACACACACACACAACACACACACACACACCGACAACACACACACACACACACCGACAACACACACACACACACCAACAACACACACACACCGACAACACTCACACACACACACACCGACAACACACACACACACAGACAACACACACACACACAACACACACACACACCGACAACACACACACACACACACACACACACACACACACCGACAACACACACACAAACACACCGACAACACACACAAACACACACCGACAACACACACACACACACACCGACAACACACACACACACACACCGACAACACACACACACACACCGACAACACACACAAACACACACACCGACAACACACACACACACACACACTGACAACACACACACACACCGACAACACACACACACACACACCGACAACACACACACACCGACAACACACACACACACACACACACACACCGACAACACACACACACACACACACCGACAACACACACACTCACAACACACACACACACACCGACAACACACACAAACACCGACAACACACACACACACACCGACAACACACACACACACACACACACACACACACACACACACCGACAACACACACCCACCGACAACACACACACACACCGACAACACACACACACACACACCGACAACACACACACACACACCGACAACACATAAACACACACACACCGACAACACACACACACACACACTGACAACACACACACACACACACCGACAACACACACACACACCGACAACACCCACACACACACCGACAACACACACACACACACCGACAACACACACACACACACACACACACCGACAACACACACACACACACACCGACAAAACACACACACACCGACAACACACACACACACACACCGACAACACACACACACACACACACACACACACCGACAACACACACATACACACACTGACAACACACACACACACACACCGACAACACACACACACACACACCAACAACACACACACACACACCGACAACACACACAAACACACACACCGACAACACACACACACACACACACTGACAACACACACACACACCGACAACACACACACACACACACCGACAACACACACACACCGCCAACACACACACACACACACACACACACCTACAACACACACACACACACACACCGACAACACACACACTCACAACACACACACACACACCGACAACACACACACACACCGACAACACACACACACACACCGACAACACACACACACACACACACACACACCGACAACACACACACACCGACAACACACACACACACCGACAACACACACACACACACACCGACAACACACACACACACACCGACAACACACAAACACACACACACCGACAACACACACACACACACACTGACAACACACACACACACACACCGACAACACACACACACACCGACAACACCCACACACACACCGACAACACACACACACACACCGACAACACACACACACACACACACACACCGACAACACACACACACACACACCGACAAAACACACACACACCGACAACACACACACACACACACCGACAACACACACACACACACACACACACACACCGACAACACACACATACACACACTGACAACACACACACACACACACCGACAACACACACACACACACACCAACAACACACACACACACACCGACAACACACACAAACACACACACCGACAACACACACACACACACACACTGACAACACACACACACACCGACAACACACACACACACACACCGACAACACACACACACCGACAACACACACACACACACACACACACACCTACAACACACACACACACACACACCGACAACACACACACTCACAACACACACACACACACCGACAACACACACACACACCGACAACACACACACACACACCGACAACACACACACACACACACACACCGACAACACACACACACCGACAACACACACACACACCGACAACACACACACACACACACCGACAACACACACACACACACCGACAACACATAAACACACACACACCGACAACACACACACACACACACTGACAACACACACACACACACACCGACAACACACACACACACCGACAACACCCACACACACACCGACAACACACACACACACACCGACAACACACACACACACACACACACACACACCGACAACACACACACACACACACCGACAAAACACACACACACCGACAACACACACACACACACACCGACAACACACACACACACACACACACACACACCGACAACACACACATACACACACTGACAACACACACACACACACACACACACACCGACAACACACACACACACACACACTGACAACACACACACACAGACAACACACACACCGACAACACACACACACAGACAACACACACACACACACAAACCGACAGCACAACACACACACACACACCGACAACACACACACACACAACACACACACACACACACACACACACCGACAACACACACACACACACACCGACAACACACACACACACACCGACAACACACACACACAGACAACACACACACACACACACACACACACACCGACAACACACACACACACCGACAACACACACACACACACCGACAACACACACACACACACACACACACACCGACAACACACACACACCGACAACACACACACACACCGACAACACACACACACACACACCGACAACACACACACACACACACACACACACACCGACAACACACACACACACACACTGACAACACACACACACACACACCGACAACACACACACACACACACCAACAACACACACACACACACCGACAACACACACAAACACACACACCGACAACACACACACACACACACACTGACAACACACACACACACCGACAACACACACACACACACACCGACAACACACACACACCGCCAACACACACACACACACACACACACACCTACAACACACACACACACACACACCGACAACACACACACTCACAACACACACACACACACCGACAACACACACACACACCGACAACACACACACACACACCGACAACACACACACACACACACACACACACCGACAACACACACACACCGACAACACACACACACACCGACAACACACACACACACACACCGACAACACACACACACACACCGACAACACATAAACACACACACAC